>NW_025779701.1:0-24778 GCF_021130785.1 Homalodisca vitripennis
CACAAGCTAATTATTTCGTGTGATTGTGTTAATTACTTATAATCTTGTTTTTTACTTTGAAAATTTTTAAATCGATTGTGTACTGTCTTTTTTAGTAATTTTTATGGTTGTGTATGAGATATTTTTTTAACTAGTAAAGCGTTGATCAATATGGGCTTTAAGTAAGTGCTGTTAAAAGTGTTACGGAGCTACAGTAATTAGTGATATATCCTGGATGTGGTTAATTATGTTAGTTTATAGCTTTATTTGACGCTCTCATTTAAATATTGTCTAAAAGTGAACTCAGGATCTCTTGGAAACAAATCATTGTCCCTGAACTGTCCCTGATCTCTAGGGATTTTTTATAGGCACTTTTTTTATAAAGTCGATTTTTTGTAATTGTTTTTTCCTTATAAACAAATTTTAAAATATTTTTTATCGATTTTTTATTTATTGAATGACACCGATATTCCTAATTGTTTTTATCCGAAATTGGTCAGTAAACTATAAGAGTAACTGTATCTAAAAGCCCAGGCATCAATAATGTAATTACAAACATTGCAAACAGTTAATTTCATGCGTGCCACATGTCTATGATCATTTTTACGCAGGAGATAGTCTTTATTAACCGATGTTCGCTAGAACCCATATCAGTATATTTTAATAAAAATGGTTTTAAAAAAGAAATAAAGAGGAATAATATTGAATTTACTGATAAAACAATATAAATCTTTTAATGATTGATTGAATTTTAATTTTAAATAGTTTTTCCCTTTTCAAAAGTATCAGAGAATTATAAAAAACCATACATGGATCACTGATTACTTGCGGTATACCCTGTATCCCGATCAAATTTAAGGTTCGTATTACTTGTTATTATTAAAAAAAAAAAAATAGATTTTTAAAATCGTAAAACGAATTTACAGAAACGTTATAAAAGTTAGTGAAGGTTTATAAGATGAACTGCATTATAAAACAAACGGTATACTTTTTTTAAAAACATTTATTTTCCATGGGTTATTATGCCACATTTAAAGGTAGCCCCGGGTGTCTGTAATGATGCAGTCTCCTGTTAGCGAGGTGGAGGTGGCTCATGTTGTACATTCACTGGATACGAACAAATATTTTGACATCAACGGTACATTCCATCTGATTGCTTTTCAAGCATATTTTAAACACCACTAACCAAAATTATCAAATCATATTTGTTAAAATCAATTTTTCCATCCGTTTTAAATCCGCTCGTTCCAAGTCATTCTAATCTTTGAAAAAGTACTATATTTATACGGCAGCCAAGCAACTAGTGTACTATTTCAGTACCTCTAGTGTTCAGTAGAGTTTACGGAAAAGGGTTTTCTGGAAATACTGATTTTGAATTTTTTTGAAAACTTGAAAATTTTAGAGTTGGAACAATTTGGATTTATGAAGAAAGATTTCACTATATATGCAGTTACACAATTTTTGGACTCTGTTTTCAGTGGACTGGACAGGGCATGAACATAACTAAGCACATTTCTTGACCTGTATAATAGCTTTCCACTGTGTGTATCATGAAACAATGTTGCACAAGTTGGAATCGCATGGTATATGTGATCTGCCGAATAGATCGCTCTACTTTCATCTCAAAGACAGAAACTAGTCTGCTCAGATCGCTGAAGTCATATTAAATAAAGTTAGTATTGCCTTATGGTGCTCCTCAGAGGAATTTATCCTCGGGCCAGTCTTGTTTCTAATATATGTAGACTACCTAAAATCCTCAGGCCAAATGGACAAATAATCCAATATGCTGATGACACGACTCTATGTATGTTCTCAAAACAACTCAAGATTTGTTTAAACCTTCTTGGAACAGAAAGACTTGTTTCAGTTCTTTTCTGAAATGAAACTGAAAACGAAAGAATAAATTCAATTGTTTTTACATCCTTTCTTAACCAATATGAAAGCATAGCAAAAACCTTGTGTATTTCTGGACGAGTGTACTTATTTAAATGACAGAATCCAGTGCATTCTTGAAGATGCACCTTGATAAAGGTTTGACCTGAAGTTACTATACTGACAAACTGTGCTCAAAGATAACATCATGCAAGCAACATTACTTATTCTTTCAAAACTTATTTTTACATTATTTTGCCCTCATTTGTCATAAAGAATTCGCTTCTGAGGAAGATGTTTCTAACAACAATGATTAGGTATGTTTAGACTTTAAAAATATTCATTACATTAATGTTAAGACTAGGTTTAAGAGAGAAGTTTAGAACTGCTTTCAGGTAACTCTGACTACAGACTGTCCATAGCTGTATATTCACGAGTAACTGCTTCTCAAAGTGTAAAAAGAGATCCACAATGACAAGACACGAGGTAGGAGCAACTATCAATTACGTTAACATAGATCAGTTTCTGCACAACTCGTAAAAATATTAATCAACGGCCTTCCTAAAACGTTGAATAACATTTCAAACCTAACTCAATTTAAATCTTGTTTTAAGCGCATTTTAGAGTCGGATGAGTTTTATTCTGTTGGTGAATTTTCGGCGCGCCGCTGGGGGCGATTAGACATTTACATGCAATCCGCATCCGATAATAATAGGCAAATGAGTGAATGTTTAATATTACGTATATTGCAATTTTAAAAATGGTTTCATTATTTTATATACTGTTAAAAAAGGTATCTGATACATAGTAAAACATTGTTTTGCAGTACAAGGTATATTGTCCTATCGCATAAAAGAATTATTCTTATTACTATTACAACCCTGTCTCCCCGTGCGGCTCCAGGTTAGAATAGACCACAGTATTCTTGTTTGTCGTAAGAGGCGAATAAAATGGCGGAGCGCACTTTACGCTCATGCGTTTCAAAAGATCCATGTTCTGGCTTTATCGAAATAGCCCGGCTATCCCACACCAAACAATACGGTCGAAACTTAGGACGTACCTCAGCCTCGTTGGACATCTTTTATTTGGGCCGAGGGTACAAGCTCAAAATCTGGGGTATTCTTTACACTTCCCAGGCTGTCGGAATAGTACAAAGGCCCCGGGTCAGCTCAGCCAGCAATGAACTGGCTGCCTTATCAGCATGCAAAAGTCTTTGCGGGGTTGTAGTAGTGCATGGGTTAAAACCCTCCTTTCACGAATCGTATTGGCCCAAATAACTCATCACACTCGCTAAAATCAGTCTGTTTTGTGACATTGCTGATTGTGGTGGAATTTAAATCATAAGAGAATACTAAATAATGGAAATAATAGGACTCATCTTTGTTTTCCAGTTGTTTATAGTGTTGCTTAACGTGTTTTAGAAAATTACGTATTCGTCAATACTAAATCTGCAAGTCAAAATCTTGAGTTTAAAGTCGTTAAGAGATTGTTGCGCCTTCATCTCAGCGGCTAGCACGTAAACGCAATCCACCACACAGGCAGCGTCTATTTGTTGAAAGGGTAGTATTTGAACCCTACGAGCACAGATAAATTCCTCCAAACTGTAAGTTGTGTCTTGTGGCTGACCGATCTGACTTTCACATTTGGATACAGTACAACCCTACTATATCCTCCCCCCCCGCGTTTCAACGATAGCATAAAGTGAAAACCTAAGTGTCACTGCCAAGGCTTTACGTTGTTTCAGTCTGACAGGTTAACAAGTTCTCTAATGTAAAAAAATCAGCAAAATTTTTTTTTAAAGATTTAGTCTAACATCTTATTTTGGAAATATTACTAAATATCCAAAAAGGTTCAAGGTTAGATTAAAAGTTGCTGCCAGTGGACTAGTTTTTCTATTTATAAAAAATTAGTGTTTCAGAACTCTAACCATGTTCTAAAACAAAAAATAATCAGGTTTGTTCTTCTTAAACAAAGTTATCAGCTCATGGACCTTATAGGTAGCTTTTTGAACGTTTTAAGACAATTTTAAATTGAGAACAATTTGTTTGACATTTTAATTGAATTTTAAAGAGTTATTTTTTGAATCTTTACTAAATATTTCTGTCTCACTACTGAAGTTTAAACTGAAATTTCCTTTTTAAGTTTTGTTATGTGTTTCCGGTTATGTTAAATTTCACGGCATATAAATGATAATCGTGAGACAGGGTATGAGGACATTTAGGTTCCGCAAGTGCCTCAGAAGTGGTGGTGGTTGTAGCAAACTGCACAGACGATGGTGGGTGACGAGGGTGGATGTGACAGATTAGGGCATGTCAGGGCCCGCGAGGTGAGCACTTTGGTGAGACTCCGCTGTATCAAACCTGCCAGTTCTCTCTTGCGTCGTTATAACAGATGCACGCCGTGCTTAGTGAGCTTTTTACGGTTTGTCTTGTTAAAGTCCAGGAATCGAGCGTTGCCTAATGACCAACTGAAGGATGTAGGCTTCCAATAGGGTGATTTCTTTATTAATCCCGAGCAGGTTGCGGCGATACGGCACAGTAGAGATGACTAGGCTAGTGTTGAAATGTCTGGTAGTTACGTGACTCTCCAGATATATACTATGTTGTTTACCTGCAGCCAGATCTTTACTATTTGTACCCCGTAATACCAGACACCGGTGGAGTTGGGCTCTGGTCGATGATGTTGGAGAGTTTCGATCCAGGTTGCAGACGTCCGACACCTCGGAGTCGTCATTTCCCTGAACAGACCAGCATTCCACGCATGGCTATCCCCCCGAATAACCACTGCCCGAAAGGCAATTTATTAACTTTAAATTCCTAACTGCACGTATGTTTTTGTTTACATGTGGACTTTCTTTTGGCTCAGAACTAGGGTTGTTGCATTTTAGTTTGTTTAAAGACAGGCAATCAAACTTATTCTTAGATTTGGCTTGGCACTTTCAACTTCTTGGTTTATAAGTTGTCCAGCCACTCTCATTAGCGACTTGTTCAGGTTACACATTTATAGGTCTAATGTAAGTCTTTCAATCTCTGCCTCTAAAACCTCAATTGTAATTTGAGGCTGTGAACAAGATCGCGATGTCCACAGCTCTGTGATCGCTCTCACACACGGTCGGGACTGTCAATAACTCGTACTGCACACAGGCGGCCATTGTTGTAATACTATTGTCTGATGTACCGAGAGATATCCGTGGATCATTGTTCACGGTCACGGCGGCTGCGGCGCAGTTGTGTGTTACTCGTGGAAACTGTATTGATACTGACTTCCACACAGGCAGCAGTGCATCTCACCTCCTCTAATCATATGAGGATGTAACGTCGTTAGAGGAGTACGTCACGTACTGTATGTATCTATTCCACCACACTTTAGTACCCATATTTTACTAATTTTTAGAGGAGTATCAGAATTTATATATAACGTAGTAACACGATGTTAAACAAAAACTTAGTGACACTAAAAAAAAAAGTTGCCCGGCCATGTAGGAATTTTAAATTCCTATTTATTTCCATAATATTACAGACGATATTAACAGTAATTAGAGTAAAAAAATACATGTATAAATATTATTAGCTTCAAAATTGGTGTGTAAAATAGTTACAATGGTATTAGCAAATTACAAGATAATGATTTTAACTCCTCTGCACTATGACCAATGCCAACCCGGTGAAGAATACAACCTTGAATATTAATATTCAATAGTTATATACTTACAAACTTTGTACTTGTAAATATCTTCTTTTTTATTTTGGTCCTAATTGGATAGCAAGTTTCCTAATTAAGTATTTTGAAATATTCGGTTAAAACTTCCAAAAACCGGTACCTTTTGACGTGGTTATCAATATAAATAGAAGAGGTTATCATTTATAAATTACTGGCTACAGTACATTATAAAATACATTATACCACACTTTAGTTCCCATATTTTACTAATTTGTACAGTAGTATCATAATTTGTACTTATAACAGGAATAGATCATTAACGAAAACGTAGTATCTGGACCAGCGATATGTCAGCCCGGCTATGTTTGAATTTTATTAATCCAAATATAAAAAGATTTAGTACTTGTTTTGCACTTAATTTTACTGCTGTTTCAGAATTTGTTTACTTTTCATTAAACGTCAGTAATAAATATGCTTCCGTGGGTGACATGCTAGCTTGACCGTTTGACCTAAAGTACGTATGTAACTGGAAAATTAACACAAGAAAATAACTTTAAGACACTTATCTATCTAATTAATACAGGCTGCAAATCTGAGCATTTTTATGACCTATCTGAAAAAACGATGGTGAATTCTTTCTAGAAAATATGATGACTTACACAAACCATTCAGACAACTTTTAAATGACTCATAGGCTAAGTATTATGAAATAACGTATTTTAGAGTGAATATTTGATGAATATGTAATGAACTTTAAAATTTCCGCCAGGTGCGTGAGCTTAAAATATACTCGGTAGGTGGCACCATTGAAAAAAGGCCGTGCAAAATCGACTAGTGATTTTATACAACATTTTGACATTTTGAAAGTTAAGTAACAAGTGAACTTGCAGACTCGTCAAGCACCCAGAGACAGTGGCCATTGAGTGACAGTATGGAACATTAGAGTGAGTAAAAGCGACAGCTGTAGATAAGAAATCACCTCAATACAAGCTAACCAAGACAAGCACATGACAGTAAGCACGCCCCATCGTTCGCTGTTTGAACTTCTGCGCGGCTCAAGTACCAGTGCCTTCAGACCTGCCTGTAAGCACTGATAGCTCAGTGACACCGCTCCTGGATCGGTTCCACGGCAGGGTAGATACAGTTTGCTGCCGCAAATAATAAATAAACTGATTGTTTTAAAATAAACAACCAAAGGAGCGTATATGTAAATAGTTTTTAACTCGAATTTAAACCTTGTTATATTTATTATTTTAAACAATTTTCATCTATATGTATTACTTTTTAATATTTTATTACAATTATTTATTTATTTATTCAACATTTTTGAAATTGAACTAACTCGCAACGGAAAACCTAATTTAGTATTTAAAAACCATAAGTATAGAGAGAGCTACAAACGGAACACTGGCGATATTATCTGGCGCTGCCTGGGTCGGACTTGCAAAGCTACAATAAAAACGCACGTAGATAAAATATCAATTACAGTGACTCATAGAAAAACACACTGGTCCGCACCCGGTTACCACGAGGACGCTGTCATCCCCATCCCCCTTACAGCCGCTTCACCTGCAGCTTTGTCGTGTGGCTCTGACACGCCGCCCGTCACTTCTGTCAACTCCCGGACTTCTGTCCCGGACTTTCCAGCATCGGAACCAGAGATGACAGACCAGACCACTGAGAATGATAGGCTCAGAGAAGAGGTGCCGTGGCTTAAAGATCAACTGATGTGCGTCCTGGACCACACCATCGAGTCGGACACGCGGTTGCTACAATACACGGACCAGGTGTTAATGGCTAACATCTCACGACACGACTCGTTGATGCGCGCTTCACTAATTCTAAAAGCTGATTTGAGTCTCAGCGGAACAAAATTAGGATTTTGTAAATCAGGTTACCAGGTGTTATAAATCAAACCCCCTCAAAAACAATATAGTTATGATTGAGCGCACACCCTAGTCCAAATTTTTAAATCGCCAGAATTCCGTAATACTCAGAGTATCCAATTCATTCCCTTTTTTACTAATCATAAAGTAGAAAACATAGTGAGAGTAGAAGTGTAGAACTTAGGCAATCTCCACCCGACATAGAAGTTACTACTCATATCCGGGTTCATTTATTACCGTCAGTACCAGTGATATGCATAATTGAAATATTAATAAATAAACCCAGTCAATACAATACCTGTTTAATGGTAGGCTAATTCATTACACCAAGTATATCCTTGTAAATATTGTAGTAGATTAAGGTACAACAAATGTTTGCTTACTTTAAACTTTCTGCTTCTAAACATAATTTTCGTTTAAAAACGATTGCGATTAATTCCTGTTTAAAAAATAAAAATAAGAATCCGGTTTAACCAATCAAAAAGTTTTACTTCTTCACAATTTATGAAGGATTTACTAAAGCGAGACGGTGTAGATCTTTGTGAAATGTTATATATTTAGTTAGTTCAATAGATATCAATGTAACAATCGATTACAGTGAGGAATGTCATAGCGCTATAGAATGTGGCTTGTCTTTCCCAATATGATTAATCGATAGTAATGAATCATGTATAAAATCGTAATATTACTAAATGTAGCTATAACTACTATTTAGTAATTTTTTTGGGAACAATTTTTAAAAGTTGTTTTAAAGTTAGACACTGTTCAGAGGACGGAAATTCCCAGACAGCAAAGAATTGCAGAGACAATTGGCAGTTTACTAGGTGCCGGCATTGGTAAAATTTCTAAGAATAGTAATAATGAGAAGCTGCTACCTCCACTGTAAACTGCAGATGAATTTATGGTGTTGTCAATAAGGATTAGTGTACTTGGAATCTTGGAAACTCTCCGGGGACAAAAGTCAGTTTAGGGTCGTCCCCGACCGTTGCCGTCTTACTCAGAGGTAGGTTATAAAAAAAAGCCGCTTGCAGACCGTACCATTAATTGTTTGAGAAACAGCTAGTGTTAAAATATAGCTAACGTATTTCCGTGGATTAGAACAAAGTAATGCTTCTGATATTTATACTTAAAGTATAGTTACTAATCTCAAGATTCCCCGAATACTATTGTTAACTACAATCTCTATATCCATATAACGGTAACTGAATGAAATATTATATTAAAGACCTTTTAATATTAAAAAGTGAAAAATGTGGTGTTATGTGTATCCAAAAAATAATGGGTTGAAAATGTATCGTATAATAACGAATAAAATTTCTCAGGCATTCGATATAAATCAAACATCTGCACTGACGCCTTTATATATCTATGTAGTCGTATATAGAATTACCTACGGTTGTTATTTGGTAATATAAAGAGTTTGATACATAAAATTACTTGGTGACTTGTTTGAAAGCTGGAGTTACTAAATGTGTGTTGCTTTCTACTTAAACATAACCATGAGCCACAGAAAAATACAGTTTGCAGAACCTTTTTACATAGTATGTTACAAAGCTGCAAAAATGTGTCTAATTTCTAAAACGAAGCCCCATCCAAAGTGATAACATTGATCTTAGTTCATAAAATCTAAAAGTTAGATCTACTGTAATACATTTTGAGATGTAGACATAGGCAATTTTCTCTTTACGGTGCATTGTTGATATTGTAATGATTAACAGGAAATCCCGGATTGCCCAAAGGTTCGGATTAACAAAGTTTTGATGTATTTAACTGAATATAAGCGTATCGATAAATCTATTTATGATAAACTACCATGCATCCTGCCAATATCAAGGCTATATTTAAATGTACTTATAGTGAACATTTTTGCCGTAAATTTTCCGAAAAATACAAAATATTTCATCCAACTTTATAATATGTCGCACAAATTAGTTTTGGGATACTGTACGAATAATTCATTGTATTATAAGCCTATAACGTAAGAAAGTTAAGGGGTATAACAAAGAAATAGGTAAGTAATGGTATACCAACAATACGGTCAGCTCATGTTGACATAAAAAATGTGTATAATACCGTCTCCTGTAATTGAATATAACATGAGGTTGTAATTGTAAACTAGTACCATTGTACTGTGTCAGATGTGCACCTGATGAGACATTGAGTATGCCTCTTTCCCGTACATACACTATTGTTTTATATTTTGGAGTGTGGTGTCTCTGATGTCAAAACAATATACTGAGTTCGTCTTGAGCTTCTTCATAACAAATCTCGGAGTTCTCCATCAAACCAGCATGTATGGTTTTGGTTGAGGCGTATTTGATTTGACTATATTACTGATAGTATCAGTGAAATATGTAAGGGATTCATTAACATTATTTCAGACAAAGAAAAGTTATAGATTGGGTAACAGAAAGATATTTTTGAGATTATATTTCCAGAAATTACTTACATTTACGGAATTAAATCCATTGAACTAATGAAAATATGCACACATATTCGACTTCATACCGTTGAATGATACTAAAAACCAGGTCTCTTAATGATGCTTGCAGAACAGTTTGATCAAAATTCAAATCCTTTTAAATTATATATTAATTTATTGTAAGTTGTATCTGAAAATGGGTATATCTTTAAAAAATCCACACTTAATTTAGGAATATTGAATATACAATTTATAAATCTTAAGCGATTGGCGCTCTGATCGCACACATGGAATAGTGTGTGATTCAGGGGGTAACAATAAGTATTTGAAAAATTAGTACAAATAATGAAACGAAATGTTTAAACTAGTTTTTTTTATTTGTGTGATTAATTTATTTGTATAGTAATTCGATAAATTTATAATGCAGCATTAGCTTATATGCATACTAATCTTGTGTTAGAGCTAATTTGTAAAACCTGAACAATATTATTAAAATACATCGCAAAGAAAGTGGCTGAGCTAATGAATAAATACAATTTATTAAGTTTATGAGATATGCTCATATAAATAAAAAATGGTGGTGGTGGTGACATTGGTGGTGAAGGGATCAGTATTTTAAAGGAAACATCTACACCCTACCAATGCCCCTCTCAGTACTCGCCCCTCCTACGCCAATAATTGACCAACCCCTTCTCTCTCAACCCCCTCCACCTGAACAGTAACCTACCGTAATTTCCCCAAGCCTCCTCATTCTCGGTCGTACAGTTGAGCTGTTAAGTCGATAGTGCGAATTTTAGCGATGAGTGGAAACCAAGCTGCGGGATACCTCTCTCAGAACGGGTTGAAGTGGAGACGGTAAGTAGATTTATTAATTTATACTTTATAGTTGGTTGATAAGTTAGTCAGTTCATCTATTATATAGTGATATGAAATTTGTCTTAAGTTAGTCGACAATTCAGATATCCTGTTATTTGTAGTAATTTGCCTGTTATTTTATTAAATAGTTTAATGTTCTTAACTGCTACTAGTTGTTTAGCTGGCTTATATAAAATATATATGTGTGTGTGTGTGTGTGTGTGTGTGTGTGTGTGTGTGTGTGTGTGTGTGTGTGAGTGTAATTTTTACATAACAAACTATTTAACTGATATTACTAAATTACTATTTTTAGAGTTTTCTGGTATTAAACTGGTGCTATAGAACTGTAGGTTTAAAAAAAAACACGTTCCTAGGCCGAGGGATTTAAAAGTTTTGAGCATTTTTCTATTTAAACCCATATAATATTATTACTAGGACTATTTTCACTTGTATAGTAAAAATGTTTTAACACATAAAAACAAAAGTATATTTTAAAAGTAAAATTTTGTTTTATAAATAAAGGTCGAGAATATTCAAACATGTTTCCTTATGATATTATTCTAATTAGATGCTTTTGCTCCAAGTTTACTGGATTTAAATAAGGTTCATAGGTATTACTCCGAAATACAGTAGTCTACTATATATTATGGGACTTAGAATTACACAAAAATATAACTTATGCAATACACTTTCGTTAAAAAAGTCCCTCTAAAAACCTATACCTTAAGTTATTGTTTATTTTATTTTTAAGTTTACTAATTTGAACTCACTCGCAATTTATTTCCCTATCCAAAAATGTCTTAAATACTTTATTTCGTTAGTTTTTTCTAAAGTTTGCATTTTATTTGTGCACAAAATCCCCTATATAATGTGCTTGTTTATAAACAATTGGCTCAATCAATTATTTTTTTAAAGACAAATCAATACTCATGCAGCATACTATTATCGGTAAATCACTATTTTATTAACACAAGGTAGTTATTCAATTCTACTACTCTTAAGTTATCTTTCACATAGAGATGTATTTAGCTTCAAATTATTAACTTTATACCAAAAATATTCATTAAAATTGTTTGCTATAATTTGTGGGTCACACACTAATAAATTATTATCATCTAAAAGAGACCTACAATTTTCTACCTGAATTGCCTAGTCACTTCATTTTCCATTTTTTCTTTGAATTGCCCTGGCACTTACCGAATTTCTTTTGTAAAAATTACTTTTTAACTCTTTTATTATTATGTAACATATTCTTGTAGTAGCTTGTAAGTCTAATATTTTCAGGATGTGTTTCTATATGTTTAAATAGTGAATTTATCCTCTTAATTTTCTGACAGATAAAATCATTTATCCACGCCTTTATTTTCTTAAACTTGGAAATTGTTGGTATTTTACTTTTACTTGTGTTAACGCAATTTTCAAAAACGTGTAAAAAGGAATTAAATGCCGTTGACATATCAACCCTACTATAAACATCCATCCACTTCGCCCAACACAGCAGCTGTTTTAGTATAGCCATATCTGCGAGATAACTCGGAGTGGGGGAGGTAAAGCTGACCCACCTCACCCCCGCGCCATAAAACACATACACTCACTCATAACAAGGAATAATCCGTAATTACAACGTATATCACGGAAGCATCCACCGCTACATTGTCCTTTTGGCTATCCTGAAAAGTACATGGTCAATACATGTTTTAGTATGATTTGTTATTCTAGTAGGTTCCGTAATCATACACTCTGATCCATTTGCTGTCATAAGAGATTTATATCTGTCTGTAGTAGCATCCAAGTCATTTTTATTATCAATGTTATATTTAAATCCCAGATCCAGAATAAATATTTTGCTCTGCTCAAACTGCAGATTAATTTTAAATATACAAATTCACAATTTAATTAAAAGGTAAATCGATTAGAAAGGAACAATCTTTAAACATCAATTAAATGAAAGATTTGGCAAAACATTAAAAGGCAGCACTAAAACACCAGCTGATTCGCAATTTAATTCAAGTTACTTAACATTACTTATTAGCCACTAATATTTACTGCATTGCCATCCGCTCTATACTTGTCATTGAAATTTGCTGATATTATAGTTAGGAATTGTATATAAGTTACTTTCAACAGTTTGTATTCATATATCTGATAAAATTATGGTACCTTGAAATTAAAAACATTAATTTCATACTGAGAATAAAATTAACATTCTTTGTAAGACTGCTTATATTTTATTATTATTATTAACATGCCAGCCTGTTACGTTGCTTTCTTTACAACCGACGCCTCTTCTCTTCGCATAAAAAACTCTTCCTTATCGCACCCACAGACATTTGTGCAGATTTTAGTTCTTCACTTGCCGCACTAGTGGAAACAGCCGCTATCTCTCTGGTGAAAGTGCATCGTTGATGTAGACTTGTTTGTCCATTTGCAGGTTAAATGCAAGTTGAAAGCTCCCTCTTCACATTAGCAGTTCCTCCTTGTCAAATATCCAAACATAACTATTATTCAAGAGGGCGAGTTATTAGGACCTGGTTTCTTTCCTATCATAAAATAAAATGTATGTTAGTAATAAAATATCAGAAATTAATATCATATATTTTAGCCAGTTGGCCTAAAAGTTTTCGTCATTTTTGTTTAGGACCAAGTCTTTCACACCATACTCTCTAGACAGAAGGCCACAGCTGCCTCAGGGGAAGAGGCCTCAATTTCCCCAATGGAGACCCCAATTGCTGCCCAGGAGGCCAACATTTCCACCGCGGTTGGCGCCCAGGAAGCCAACATTTCCACCGCGGTCGGCGCCCAGGAGGCCAGCAGTTCCACCGCGGTCGGCGCTCAAGTGGCGGCGCAAAGAGGAACAACAAGAACATAAAGCTGAAGGTATGTCTTGTAGGATGTATTGAAATACAATATCTACAATTATAATTTACGAGATACGGTTAATTAGCTGTGTATGGTATACGGTGAATGAGGAGTATAAATTGAGTTTAATAAATCTGAACCATTGAACGCATTACAAATAATCATGTAATTATATTATTTTTTTAACCTTTTTGAAAATACTATATACCAGTAATTACCTTTTCAGTCTAGACCATTTATACAAAATTCAAGCCATTTCACTTCTAATTACATTCAAATAAAAGCCCAGTAATTCAACACGGAAGTTAAACAATTAACTATGGTTTGAAACAAATAATAAAGATAAAACTTTGTGTTCAATGTAAAGTAAGAAGCGATATACAAACAAAATGTATAAATAATATAATTTAAAGCAGTATAAAATATTTAGGTAAGTTACGGTTTTTCATTACCACAATACTGAAAAACTGCTATTGCAATAAACTATTTGGACAAGATCGTGCAGTGGCATGAACACTATTCACATTTAGAATTGTAATTAGTGAAAAATTCAATATTATTAGCCTTAAAAAAAAGAGTTTGCTTTTTAATTTTTAATATGATACATAAGTAATAAATATAAGACATTCAAATTTTTATAGTTTCTTTTTACTAAATACTGACTCAAGAGTGCTTACCTAAAGCATTCTATGATCTATTTAAATCAATGGCCAATTACATCTTTATCTTAGTCGTTGTTTTTCAGTGGTCTGACGTACATAGGAGATATGTATGCAAAGTATAATGATTTACTGTCATAGTTCCCGCCATATGTATGAAATACCGTATATTAGAGAGGTGTGTAAATGAACAAATAATATTGTACATTATTATATAATTATAAATGTACAATTCATGTACAAGAGATTTACATGTAATAATAATATTAATACCGCATTGTTGATTAAATTATGTTTTGTTTTAGATAGTTTAGATGTTTATATTTAGTTAGAATATAAAATGTCTGTGTTCTAGAAAATGCCAGTCCGCACACTGTACAGGAGGAGACATCAAACCCCCAGGAAAGAAAAGGCTCCCAGGAAACTGTCAAGGACTGCCGGGAAGCGTCAAGCTGCCAGGATGTTCCTGCTTGGCACAACGGTAAGAATTGCAGATATTCCTAGCTCTATAGTGCACTAGAACGATATAAATTGTAAATAAAAAAAATCGTTACTTTCTTCTTTAGCGACAAGGTCCTGTTTAGTTGTTATACACTAATCAGTAACAGCAACACTAATATCATTAAATTTTATTCATACAGTTACGAATAATACAATGCGATGTTTTTGTTCATTAAACTAAGTGCCTTTCGTTGTAGAACCTTTGAATAAGTGTCTTTCAGAAACTCGAAATTATATTTCCTTCCCTGAATACAAATATTACGATCAGACAATGGGGGCAAGCAATTAATGTTAATTTGGATGCTTTTTATTATATAGATACTTTACAAAATTTTTATAGGTTTTTGGTTGTATTGGTCACTCGGATTAAGGTGTTCTTATGAAAATGTTTGATTCGGTACACATTCACTCTCTACTCCAGGCACTCTCTCTCTCTCTTTTACTTTACACTTAATTTATCTTTATTTAATTTAATATGTATATTCATTTATTTATTTATCTATTTCCTTTCAACGGAAATAAATCATTCATTAAATACTTTAATCTAGGTATATAAGATAAATTTAATCAGGTTATACTTGTATTTATTTTGTACTAAATTTGCTTTCTCTTTATCCTTTTCCGACCTCTAGATATTATTCCAAAGTTGAATTATTCCTGACTATAATTGTATGGGTAAAGTTATTTAAATTATGTACCTATATAAATACATTTGTATGATTGAATGTGTTCGTTAAGTTTATTTATGATTGGATTTAACCATTTTGTTTGTTACAGGTTATCATCATTGAACTTTGGAGAGGGGGCCAAAAAATATATTTATGTAAAAAAATAAAAAATTGGAAAATGTATAAAAAATAAATATAATTATATAAAAAAGATTAAAAGAAAACAAAAAAAAAACATTTCTAAGGCTGCCATTGGAGGTCCAAAGCCCTCTTGAGAAAAGCCGATGGGAAATGTAAAGACAAATTAATAATCAGCCGATTAGAAGAAGCAACGCGGCTAACTTTGAAAACACAACTGCCTCGTTACTGACTCCCTAGTGGCATGGATGTGAACTGCTGAACAGACACGCGGTTCGTATATATCAGAATACTACTACTACTAATATTACAAAAAAGTTATTTTAATCTATAGAACTTTATAACCTCTCAACCAATTAAAGGTTCAGATAATATTATGCAATACTGAAAATATTTATCTCCAAAAACATTTGTGAATGTATCAATCCAGTTATATTAACTTACATTTATATATGGTATTCCAACAAAATTCCGTCCAGCGTTTATTGTTCGCCTGGATTTCTAAAGATATACAAGCTACATTAAACTTTCCCCATACATGTTCCTCCTACTAGTGTAGTAATAAAGGATTCAAGTGTAATAAATGATAGTTAGAATGAACCGCTCAAAAACGTTTCATTTTTGACATTGAGATAATTATTTTTGGTCAGCATTTCCACCATTACTTTTTATAGTCACTAACATTATTTGCAGAGATTTTCCGTTCATTTGACTGTTAATTTATAAATGTTAAAAAATGTAATTAATTATAAAACCCCCTAACTATTACAAACGGTATGGGTTTTAATACAAAAGTTTAACGGCTATCTAAGGTGTGGTTATTTTACACTTTAAGGCAGCACCTAAATATTGATTTTTGAGCAGCTATGATAGAAGCCTAGGCTGTTTTTATACTGTCACCACCATTTCAAATTGTAAAATGTTTACAATTCTAGTTAGAAAGTCCCAAGTTGTTTATTTATTCTGCCAATATTTTTCTAAATATTTACTTAAAGCGTTTATCAAAGTACCTTATATCCAATTAAATATTCTAGTCAAACACTTGGGTATAATGGCATTGTTTTAAATTAAATTTCTATTATTCCAATCTATTAAGCCTTATAAATATATTATTTTTCGCATTTCTTAGTTTACCAAACGAGCTTACTGAATTAGTTACATTGTAAAAGGCGTCCCTGGCCCGGTATCGGTGTACGAACATTATTTGCTTCAACGATCATACATATTTTAAAAACTTTAAAGTAATATATGATCTTACTGTCATTTCAATATCTTCGTCCAATAAAATAACCGGAAGAAATCGTAAAGTAGATTTACGTCTTGACCAAATTACGGACAGTTGTAAATATAAACTGACAACTATTCTGCACAACGTAACGACCATACACAGGCTGACAGTGGTGCGATCTACGAGAATTGCTGCAGCTAGCACGTAGACACAGACCTAACAGACAATTGCGCTCTCTATCTATAAGCGGCTAAATGATAAGGCTGGGTACTGCAGTATATACATTAGCAAAAGTACAAGTATAGATTGAAAAGGACTCTCTCTCTCTCTCTCCGACATAAGTTTAAGACAGTATACATGTCTAAATAGAACAGGAATGACCTCATATCACTGCAAATAAATTTTTCTCATGGCCTAACTCCCAAAATCTGTGAAAGTTATTGTCTCTTTGTAATACTATTAGATCAATGTTATTTGTGCTGTAGGCTAATTCTATCGCCATAGTGTAGCTGGGAGTGATTATATATTCTGGGACCCAAATAGCAAAACTGGTTTCTACTTGATTCTCTAGTCAAGAAAGGGACTCGTAAAACTATTTGTTGGCTACCTCTAGTGACTCTATTAATTTCTACAAGATCAAATTGGTAAATACATTTAGTAATATACAAGATTACTAAATGCTTATACAGTTGCTCAAATGTTAATATATTATTTTCTCTAAAAAGGTAGCTCATTCTGTCCATGCGTTTTACATTGTATGTAGTTCTCACAGCATGCCTTTGATTCATTATTACTGATTTTAAACAAGAAATGTAGGCTCCACTATAATGAATAATTTCAAACCTCATCAGACTTTCAAACCTAGAAAGATAAACATTCATTAATTGGTCACTTCTTACAAAACCTTTAAGGTGATACAAAACATAAACCTTTCTTAATTTCAGTGAGTTTTGTGCATTCTCTGAACCGTAGTTATCTCTGCCCCTTAACTCATATTTATATATGTCTCGTCCTCTGGTTAGGGCACATTTAGACAAACAATATAAGGTTGTTTCTAAGATTTAGATACATGGCAAAGTCAACAGTTGCAAATTTTTAAACGCTGTCCAGCACGACTCTCTGAATTTCAAATTAGCGAAATGCGAATTGCTTTTCTTGTAATTTGAAAATTTTCATAAACTGGTTCTTTCCACAAACTCACAAAACAATTCCATACGTTAGATGTGGATAAGCTAAGCCGTAGTACGCCGTAATCTGTACCTGATTCGGGAAATATTTTCCAAACATCTTAAGACATAAACTCCTAAGGATAATTTGGTAAAAACATGATCAGTATGATTTTTCCATGTCAACCCTCGATCAAGGTGTATTCCAAGGAACTTTGAGGAATAGACTTCCTCCAATAATGTATCTGCGACCATAATAGATGGACGTCTTTCAATGTCCGTAGAGAGCATTGAAAAGTTTAGGAAATATGATTTTGATGAGTTTATTTGAAGATTTAGTCTATTGAAATGGTGGACACTATTGCTATGGTTAACAAAGGCCTATATTTATAAATTTTGTTTTGTGCTTCCTCTAGAACAGAGAGTCGTGTCGTCTGCGTACTTCACAAGCTTTCCATGCATTAGCGATTATTCAATGTCTTTAAAATATATTAGGAAAAGAGTTGGACTGATTATTGATCCCTAGGGAACTCCATAGCTCAGTGCAGTACCTTTTAAAATTTGGACGACCTATGTTCTATGGTTTAGGAATGAACTAATCCATGAAATTGGCACGCATAGAATGCCGTGGCATTCTAATTTGTAAAGCAATGTTTTGTGGTCAAGACAGTCAAATGCTTTAAAAAAGGGAAAGAAGTGCATGTAATGTGTGATTATGGCCTTCATTTACCTCTAAAACCATATCAAAAAGATTCAATGAAGCGTTAATTGTCGACTTTCTCTTTATGAAACCAATTGGTCTTTTAAAAGCGGGTTGAGTTTTGTTGAAAAATGTAGCATTCTTAAAAAAAAGTTTTCGAAAATTTTGCTCAATACAGGCAAAATAGAGACAGGCCAATATTTATTTACTAAATTAATTGGGATTATCTTTCTTATACATTGGATGCAATTTTGCTACTTTTAGGAGAGAGGGAAAGACTCCTGTTTGAAAGTTAGATTAACTAATTTGGTCAGTTGCTTTGAACATTTTTATGAGCCACATTGACATCAAATTACTGTCATTAGAATTTTGTTTGGATGTTTTAGAATTATTTTATCAATAATACATATTAATAATTTATTAATACAGGAGGCAGCGCCAACGAGGTTGCCAGGATCTGTCTACACCTGGGGGTTCCTTGTGGAAGTGACGAACGAGGTTCTCGCCCATCAGCAACAGATGCAAAAAATCTATTAAACTTGCTAGCAAATTCTGAGGCATCACTCACAAGTCTATCCCCTATTTTGACTTTTATTTAATTATTATTGCAACTTTTGTTGCTGATAAAATCCCAGACAGTTTTTGAAAATGTTTTTAGAAAAAAGTAATTTAGAAACATAATACAGGTATGCTTTCGCAGCAATGATCACTTTTCTACAAGTTCTTTCGTAAACTCGACAAAAGGCTTTAATGACAATTTTTGAAAAAAAAAAAACTAAACTAAAAAAACTAAAAAAAAACTCCTGGAAACAAGGATAAATGTTGTAATCCAAGTATTTTGTGTCTTTTTTTGTACCAATTTTAACAGTTAACAGTTTTAGTAAGACAGCCGTTATTGAAGTAGAAGTTTAAGTATTCATTAAAAGTTTTAAACTGGTGTTCTATCGGTTGTATCTGATTTAGAAAATCCCCTTCCTTTGGAAAGGGAGGCATTGATGAGAGCAATATTTCCTGGCCTTGTGTTCCTTATTGTTTTTATTTTATTATTTTCAGATCTGTTTCGATTTTTTTGTCACGTTCACTGCGGATCTGAAAAATAATAGGGTACCCAAATGCGGAAATGTTTTATTATATATTTACTTACCAAAGGATGTGAGAAAACTGGAATCAATGCTTGTAATCAGCTGGGATTATTTCATCACACCGTAAATGAAGTAATTGTAAATGTTACACCGGATTCACATACGCACACAGCAAAAGAAATGATACGCCCGTGTCACACCCGCACTGTATTATAGCCTCTTTGTTACGCCGGCGTCACAGACGCACCACATTACATGCCCACTACATTGTAATTAGTGCATTATATTTACATTTTTGCACAATAAACTTACTATGAACTATCTCAATGTTTCATATACACATATTTACATCCCCTCCCACCATCCAGTGTTCATTGCCTTTTACAAAAATGTCATGGAAATGATCGAAACATACTTTTGGACACAGCCCGTATTGGTCGGGACATGGACTGCAGTAGTACGGGGTCATTTTCTGGATTCCTCTAGAGTGGCATACCCTGCATCTCTTTCGTTTGGTTCTGCCTCTGTTGTCCCTTTCACCACTCAACTCAATATTGTGTCTCCGCTCCCAAACGCGTTCAGGTGTGCGCCCAGGGTTCTGGGGCTGAGGAAGAAATTTCTCTAATACGGCCAAGGGGAAGTCGTAGAGTGACATCTTCCTCCTTCCTGAAGTCATGTTGAACATGTGCATTGCGTTGTTCATCAGGGTAGTCAATGTATGGTCAAATACTATAACGTACCATCTCACACTCTTTCGGTCACAGGGATGATAGGCTTGCATTTGATCTGAGCGAGCAATCCCCTTCATGTGGGCATTGTATTGGATGATGGGCAGAGGCTTCATTCTTTCTTTACCTCGCTTATTTATTGAAGTAGCCATATCATTTTGGAATTCAGTTGAGATTTACATCACTTTACGCTTGTCCCTCCATGCTCCAACCATGGCTCCGTTACTGTAGCGGGCGATGGTCTCATCTTCAGGTTTGTCTTTGCGATTTGCTCTTAACGTTCCTGTACAGTACGTATTCTGTGACATGAGTTCTGTTGCTAGATGTACACTGTTGTAGAAGTTGTCAATATAGATGGCATGGCCCACTAGCTGCATAAATTCCAATACAACTTTGCTGGCATGACCCTTCCCAGATGTAGCATTAGTTTTACCACCATATACCATGAACTTCAAAACAAGTCCCTCTGGTTCTGCTAAAGTGTACTACTTGATCCCATATTTGTTTTTTTGTCTTTGATGTATTTTCGGAACTGAAGTCTACCCCGCCACAAGATCATGGCCTCGTCTAGGGATAACTCCTTCCCAGAGTAGCATACATCATTCATCTTCATATATGTCCCAACTCATATAGTGCTTGAAAGAGGGCAATGAAAAAGGCCAGTGAATCTTCCAATAATCATTGATTATATTTAGTTTGATAGTGCCTGTGTGAAGTAAAAGACCTAAAAATACCCTTAGCTCAACCACAGTCAGGGCTTTCCAATCCCAAATTCTTGCTTTGAGGTTAGCCCTCTTTTACAAATAATTTCTCAGCTTTACGGTTTGTAAATTTTACAATATTTTCAAGACAGATTTCATCTAATAATAAGGTGAAAAAAATCTATCGGTCCTTGTCCGGGAATTGGGCACAATAAGCCACTTTCCTTTGTAAAGGGAATATTCTTGAGACCAGCTGTGGCGCTTCACCATACCGGGTTGACGATCACTTCCTCGTCATCTGAATCTGAGCTTGAGTCAAGGTCACTCTCACTACTGCGATCTCTTATCTCCCTTTCCACTTCGTCGTCAATAGACACTGTTAGAGCAGGTGTCGAGTGCTCCGAGGGCCCCGGTTGGTCGACATCCATCACTGCACAAAGCGTAGTCAAGCACTCGATCACTACTAAACACAGATTACGCAACAGCAGTAAACAACGTGGCTCCTACGCACTGACTGACAGCTTTTACTCAGAACGGAGATGAATCTTGTTCCCGCCAATAGTTAGCTATGCAGTGATGCAACATACAGCCATTACAACGCGAAAATAACCTAAAAATTTAGTTATATGCGTGTAATGATCGAATGTTATACCGGCGTAACACACGCACCATAAAGAACACCTACATATTACGCCGGCGTAACACCCGCAGTGAACGTGTTACTTCTGATCATAGCTTCTTGGCCATAGTAGTCAGATATTGATGTATTTACCACATTCACTGTGACATCAGAGATATTAGTAATACAATTGTCAGTAGGCGATTGTGTGTTAGCAGGTACTCTCGTTGGAGATTTCTTTAACAATTCATGAAAAAATGACCTTAGTAAATCGATTAAACGCTTGGTAGATGGGTGATTGCTGTTTATTGCATCAATATTAAAATCGCCCATCATAATGTAATTTTATTTTTTACCGAGGTACTTAAGTGAAACTTCCAATTTAGAAAAGAAACCGTCTTCATTTCCTCCAGGAGACCTGTATATTCCTATAACTACTAATTTTGATTTGTTTGTTTCAAGTTTGACCCCGAATGCTTCGACATTTTTTCAGACGTTTCTTTGATTTTAAAATTTGTGAAGATACAATTTTGTTTGATGGAAAATGCACCACCGTGTCCCTTAGAGATATGTCTGCAATAAGCGTTTAATTTAGCAATAATTTTGAATTTGGCACAGACCAATATTTTTGCTGTTGAAACCGTTCTCGGTTACAACGAGAATATCTGTTTTCAGGTCTTTAGCCATAAGTTGAAGTTTTTCCATTTTGTTAGTTGGTAATTGGGCATTTTTATGAAGCGGTCATAATGAATCATTGTATATTTGTTGTTTGCACCGATTTAAATTGGCTAACTTAGCCCTTTTCCGAAAAGTGGGCTCTCTAAAAAAGCCGATTGTGAGTCAGTCTATCGTATAGTTGGCTATGTCTTCTCGAAGGGTTCTGTGGCACCAGCAAGACTCTCGACTCCGGATGGTATCGAAGCAGCTTGACCTATGTTAACTCCCGTGTCACGCGGCTGCAGCAGATCCGGACTTATCGGCACAGTCCAGCACAGGGTATTTTCTCACGGCTCCAGCGTACGACATGGGCTGCAGTCTTCTGGAGCACTGGTGCTGAGGAGTGACAGCAGCTGTCTCCTGGCTAATGGTGGGAGAGGAGGTGACTGTTGGAATCGCCATGTCTGATGTACCAGCTGTCTTGAGAGGACTGTCCGATGCAACCCTCACAATCATTCCAGTTAGTAGCCGCTTGCGCCTCATTGTCAGATATGACCGTGCCTCGTGAAGAACTTTCGGCCGATTCCCCCCAAATTTAGCACTCTAGCATATCGGGCTGCCAGTTCCTCGATGTAAGATTTCACGAGGGCTGTCTCATCGCGGACAGGAAGGTCGGGGTAAAGATAATAGCGGTGCGGTAGGGCGTCAACGACGAACTTGGCATCGGCTTGCCGAGCTTCAATACATCCTTCTAGGTGACGGTTTATATAATTCTCTGCGCACCGACTGCCAAATCATTTGTGCCGGTAATCAGCACCTCACAGCGAGGTCAAGGTGTAGGGGATGACTGGTTCAGCTTGATGATGTCCAGCATTCGGGCACCAAGCATGTACACGCCGACAAATCGAGGTCGCAGAGTCGGTCAACTCCCTCGCAAGTCCCATTATATGCCGGGTTTGACTGTCACCAATGACAATAATTGTGTTATTGTGGGGAATGAATGTTTTAAAGTAATTTATATTTTTTAATTATGTGTATTCATTCACTTCTATATTATTTAGTTATTATTTTAGTCACATTTTTCCTGTAGATTTGTGGGCTGGAAGATTGTTAATTTTCTTTGGTGATAACAATGACGATTTCTTTTGAATATTCCTTTATTTTAACTTATGGCCACATCTGAGAACATATAGATACCATGCACTCACAAGTATGCAGTTATTTTTGATGCACTGGTTTTCAGCTTCTAATACTTATATCGTGGAAGCTTAAATTTACTTAGAAGCTCAGTACTGTCTGAACACCTGCACACCACAATAGAAACAGGTTTTTGTGACAGGTCGCACTGTACACCAAAGTCTACCGAGGCAGGCTCGGAATCCAACTCTCGATATAAATAACTGTCTAGGTAGAAAAATAACTAACACAGGCACAGATTATTTTCCTACGTTATATGTACAATAAATACAAACTAAATTAACACTTTATTGTAAAAAAAAACTTTGTAAAAAGTTTTCTTAAACGGTTTCTTTGGTTTATTGTATTTCAGAACTTACTATACAACTTTACATCCGACCAAAGATATGTGTTTCAGCTATAAACACAGAAGAGAACTTAGTTCAACGTTGATCTACACAATTATAAAACACTAAGGAAACACTTTAATATTAGTAAATTTTTCCACATTTCTATTCACCTAGTAGGCATTAGCAACCTGTAAAATGTCTGTTGTATTAATTTTTTCATCTATACTAGATCTCATAAAGTATTATTTTCCCTCTTCACGGTAAGGGATGTGAAGACTAAGAAGGTAACATATTTTCTAGATTACTGTTTTAATCTTCTATTATATTTTATAGCAAACAACCAGGGATAAAATAATTAAAACTTTGTTCATATAAGGATTTTAAATTCCAAATTGAAAAAGTAAGTTCGTTCTGAATCTATCACAGTTCAGAGGATTTCTCAGCACTCATTAAAATTTTCCTAAACATCTTTTTAAACATGTAACCTGTAGATTCAGTGTTAGTCCCTTACTGTAGCTCCTCCATGTACCGCTGACATAATTGAAATCAAGGTTTCTTTGGACATTTAATTTTAATTCTGAAATTTACATGAGAATAATTTTTCATGAGTTGACTAAATTTGAAGATTTTTAGGTTAATCAGTATATTGTGTATTTATTAGGCAGTATTGAATTTTGTATGACTCGCATACCATTTATATCCCTCGTCATTTTTACCAATGGTACAGTTACTCACCTTGCCCACAGACGTTGCTATCACATAATATATCTTTCTAAGTATATATATAAAGTAAAGAGTTTTAACACATACCCGGTATAACTTCAGCTGTTTTTAAGCACAGATTCAGTGTTTGCTTCACGTCCCCCGGTCCG
>NW_025779702.1:0-59755 GCF_021130785.1 Homalodisca vitripennis
ACGACTGCCCGCCAATCGCTATTCCATTTGGCTTTCAGTTTGCCCTTCACTACCGGATAATGTCGGAAGAAATCATCCGTGCGGGGTGTAAGGCTGGAGTTGTAATGCTTCCTTAGCTCCTCTATCTGCCAGCTCGTTTCCCGGATACTCCAATATGTCCAGGTACCCAGACAAGAAAGACAGCAACACCTTCGGACAGAAGGGAAGACAAAGAGTGCCATATTTCGCGGATGATAATGTGTTTTGGAATACATATCGCTGATGGCTTGTATACCACTAAGGGAGTCGCTGCAGATAATCAATTTTTTGTCATAGGAAAAGTTATATTTAGGGCCTTTTTAATAGCTGTTAATTCAGCCGTGAAAATGGAAGAGTCGTTGGGGAGACGAAATCCGTATCGTCTAACCCCAGTGACGAAAGCACATCCAGTTTTACAACGTTCCTTTGACCCGTCAGTATAGGACAACATCGCAAGGTGCGAGGCTGTCTAGTAATTGACGGAATTCTTGTTGGTAGAACTGTTTTCTGGAGTGGAGACTTTTTTAAATTTAGAAAAATTTAAAATAATTTGTGGCAATTGAGACGCTCCAGGGTGGGATATCACATTGATGGACGACTTTAAACTGGTAATCGTTTAGGCCTATTTCATAAGCGTAGGATTTTGCCCTAACGCCTAAGGGTGAAGGAAGATTTGGTTTCGCTAGGAAAGAATTACACAGGCCAACGATGAAAAAACTTTTTTACTAAAAATACCTTATTCTAATTGTTTTTTAGGTCGCTGAATCCAAATATGATGCTTAAAAAGCTGTATCACCCACAATTTCTTCACATTTTGGAGTAACATTTTTTTTAACTAAGCGATTTCTACAGAGTTTAAAATATAATCAAAAAAGTAGAGGTAATGGACTTAAATTGTGTTGGTAGCACTGCTGAAACACACTAAAAGATCAAAAAAGGTAGATTCCATTTGAACGTTAACAGCTGATGTTTGTTTACTGTCAATCTAACCTCACTTTCACGGTTTTGTTACACGTGCTCAACACAATGTCTAACCGCGGTTGTAAAAACTCTGTTGACAGTTTTTGTTTATATTTGTGGTGAGTTTGTGATTAAAAAACACCAAAGAAACATTACGGACTTTGTGAAAAAAGGTTTATCGATCCATACTTTGGAACTTTACTTGGAGATCAGGATAAATATTGGGCGCCGCATAAGGTATGTAATGTATGTGTTGAAGATCTAAGAAAATGGTCAAAAAAGGAGAAAAAATCCTTCAAATTTGCTGTTCCTATGATATGGAGAGAGCCAAGAAATCATTCTGATGATTGTTACTTTTGCAGTGTTGATGTAACTGGTCACAACTCAAAAAATAAGAAGGTAATAAGCTACCCTAAACCTTATGTCTGCCATCCGACCAGTGAAACACGGTCAAGATTTGCCGGTCCCTGAACCTCCAGATGATTTGGATTCCATTCAAACTGAACCATCTTATGATGTAGAATCTGAGTTAGATGAACAAGATGATGAAGAATTTCGATGTATTACAGAAAATGTAGAGCCTAAATTGTTTACTCAGATTGAACTTAATGACTTGGTTAGGGATCTAGGCTTAACTAAAGAAAAAGCTGAATTGCTTGGCTCTAGACTAAAAGAAAAGAACTTGTTGGGTGCTGGAACCAGCATTTATGTGTATAGAAAGAGAGAGTGAGCAACAATTTTCAAAGTTTTTTTGAACAAGATGGTGATTTGGTGTACTGTACAGACATTCCAGGTCTGATGAATGAATTTGGTGTTGAGTACAAAAAGGAAGACTGGAGGCTGTTCATCTGACTCATCCAAAAGAAGTTTAAAGGCTGTTTTATTACACAATGGAAACCAGTAACGCATCTATACCTTGTTGGTCATTCTGTACACAATGAAAAGAAAGCTATGAAAACCTAGAAATAGTGCTGAATAAAATAGGCTATTGTGATCATGGTTGGATGATATGTGGTGATTTAAAAGTAACATGTATGCTACTTGGTCAACAAGGTGGTTTTACCAAGTTTCCATGTTTCTTGTGTGAATGGGACAGTAGGGCTAGAGATCAACATTGGTGTGCAAAAAGAACTGGCCTGCTAGGGAATCTTTAAAACCAGGTGAAAAAGAACATTCTTCGCAAAAACCTCGTAGATGCCAAAAAAAGTGCTCCTACCACCTCTTCACATAAAGTTAGGCCTCATGAAAACAGTTTGTCAAGGCTTTGCCTAAAGATGGGCCATGTTTTATGTATCTCTGCCTAAAGTTTCCACACCTTTCAGAAGCTAAACTGAAAGAAGGCCGTCTCTTTGTCGGACCAGACATTAGAAAAATGATGTTAGACCTTAACTTTGAATCGACAATGACCTCAAATGAGAAAGAAGCATGGGTGTCATTCAAGCAAGTGGTTACCAAGTTCTTGGGGAATAAAAAAGATCCAGAATATGTTGCTATTGTTGCTAACATGTTAAAGAACTTTAAAAAGTTAGGATGTTTGATGAGCCTGAAAGTTCACTTCCTGAACAGTCATCTTGATTACTTCCCGGAAAACTTGGGCGATGTAAGTGAGGAGCAAGGAGAGCGTTTTCACCAGGACATTAAACTGATGGAAAAACGCTATCAGGGCCGCTGGAACACTAACATGATGGGGGACTACTGTTTGGTCACTTCACAGAGAAGTTCAGCAGGCGACTCATCGTAGAAAAAGCTACACAAGAAGTTTCAAAGAAAAGAGGGAAAGAAAATACAAACCAATCCCAGATGACTAATGGAACCTGTATTATACCACATGTATAACTCTTTCAAGTAACCTATTGTATTAATATATTCATAATTATGATGTAACATAGTGTTTCATTAATTTCACCATATACCGTATTTATACTACATAAGAAACTACATAAAAATGTATACTACATAAAAACCCAAATTGCAGAAAAACTATGGGTGATACAAAAAAACTAAGGCCAGATTTGGATTCAGCACATAAAAATCTATAAAAATCAGCTATTAAAGTAAAAAAGTTTTTCACAAAAAAATTTTTCGTTTGGCCTGTGTTATAGAGTGGATTTCGCAGGATCGGTTCAAACGCAGGGTTTTCTGGCTTCCCTGAAAGAGCGTGAACATAGTTTAGGGACAGTTGTTGCCGTCTATGCGAAAGAGGGGGTTCTCCCGTTTCTGCGAGGAAGACTGTTAATAGGAGAAGATCGAAAAGCTCCAGTGACTAGTCTTAAAGCAGAATTATGGACTGGGTCAAGCATTTTGAGAGCACTGGGTCTTGCGGACCCATAATGCTTGACATCCATAATCTAGACAGGAACGGATGGTGGCTTTATAGAATCTGAGCATGCATGTCCTGTCAGCCCCCCGTTTTGTTCCGCTTAAAGCTCTCAGTATGTTCAAGCGCTTCACGCATCGATCTTTTAGGTCTCTCAGATGAGGCACCCAAGTTAGCCGGGTATCAAATGTGAGACCCAGGAATCTGATATTGTCACAAGTAGAGATTCTCTGACCCAGCAAAGAGAGCGTTGGCTGCTCAACAGTACGCGTTCTGGAGAAAACGATGGCTTTTGTTTTAGGTGGTGAAAAAGAAAAAACCCGTAACTCCGCACCACTGCTCAAGCCTGTTGATGGTAAGCTGTAAAGCTCTCTCCCCCCCACCGCTTAACTTCTTTGTAGAGATGTAAATAGAGAAATCATCTACAAACAAAGAACAGCGCACAGGAGGGGTAAACGCAGGATGATATGTTATTGATTGCAATGGCAAACAGAGTACAGCTTAGAAACGCTACCTTGTGAAATACCATTTTTCCAGCGTGAATGAATCGGAAATGGTTGTCCCAAGTTTGACCTGTATGGTTCTTTCGGACAAGAAGCCCTGTATGAAAGAAACCATGTGGCCCCCTACACCCCAAGATATTAAAGCATTTAATATCCCCCTTCTCCAAGCCTTGTCATAAGCCTTGGAAATGTCGAAGAATACGGCGATCAATTGTTTTCTTTCAATACAGGAATTCAGGATTGCCGATTCCAAGGCAAGTAGATGGTCACTTGTAGACCGGCCTTGTCGGAATCCGCACTGGGAAGGTGAAAGAAGGTTATTTTTCTCCAGAAAACCAAATAAGACGTCTGTTGACCATCCTTTCGATTACTTTGCAGGGATTGCTAGTAAGCGAAATTGGTCTAGGGGAGAGTCCGCTGGTATCGGACATACGGTGGTATCGGACAGTTTGTGATTCTCATAATTGCCGCGTGAGTTCAGCACTTGTCAATAGTGTTGTGCATTCCTCTAGAGGAGGAACCAGTCTGCTCGCCATCTTGGATGGTTTCTGTTCGGTATCTGTGAGTTATTTCATTTTAAGTGTAAGTGAGGTCAGTGGGCGCTGTATCGAGTTAACTTTACACATCTGTACCACTTACGAATGTAAGTATATCTTCTATCACATATATTAATTACAACTATTGTCTATTACTTATTCAAACTACAAGTAGCTTAAAGATCTATTTTAAGCAAGGTTAGGTATATCGTCGTTTTTTGTAACCATGCCATTCTGGTGGTATCGGACACACTATATTCCGGTGGTATCGGACACTAAAACGTTTTCTTTATAATGCCAATACATCTTATGTATCATTTCACAGGTACAATGGGGAAGATACGGGGTAAGTGGACTGAAGAAAGCATGAAAGCTGCTGTGCAGAGCGTGTTAAAGGGAGAAAAATCAATTAGAGAGTCTAGTCAAAGATACTGTGTTCCCAAAAGTTCTTTGTCAGATAGACTCAAAAACTTAAAACGTGGACAGGAAGCCGTACTAAAACCTAATACAGATAATAAAGGTACTTTTCAGCGTACTTTTAATGAAGAACAAGAGCGTATGTTGTATGAACATTGTAAAAAATTAGATGCCCAGCTCATGCTACTTAACAGAACTGAATTTATGAAACTTGCGTATCAGTTTGCCGAAGTTTTAAAAGTCAAGCATCGTTTCAACAAATCTACAAAAATGGCAGGGAAAGCATTTTATTACGATTTTATGACTAAATATGAAGATTTAAACTTAAGAACAGCTCAATCTACAAGCTTACAACGTGCTGTAGGTTTTAACAAGGAACAAGTGTCAAGGTTTTTTTGACAAGCTAACTGAATTGATGACTAAATATACTTTCCCACCATCCAGAATATTTAACGCCGACGAAACTGGCGTTTCTGTTGTACATACAAACAGGCTTAAAGTTATTTCGTCTAAAGGAAAAAAACAAGTAGGTAAATTGACAACTGCGGAAAGAGGTCGGAATGTCACAATTTTACTGTGTATCAATGCAGCTGGCGATCAATTTATTCCCCCATTATTTGTATTGCCAAGACAAAGAATTGATGTTGAGCTTAAGAAGGATGCTCCACTAGGTAGTATTTTTGATGGACAACCAAATGGCTGGATAACTAAGGATAGGTTCTTGAAATGGTTAACCTTATTTCAGGAACGAGTCAAATCAGATGAGAAAAGTCCTGTCCTGTTAATTGTAGATGGTAGCCACAAAGATTTAGATGTCATTGTATTTGCTAAAGAACATCATATTCACATGATTAGCCTTCCTCCACACACATCACACAAACTGCAACCGTTAGACAGGGCCATCATGAAGCCTTTCAAAAATGCATATAACGAAGCATGTTCTTTGTGGATGAGAAGGTATCCTTTGATGAAAATAGCTCTCAAAGACATTGCTGGCTTAGTAAATGAAGCGTTCTTGAAAATATGCCGAATGGAACTGGCAAAATCAGGGTTTGCCTGTACAGGAATAAGTCCATTAAACCCTAACATATTTACCGATCTGGATTTTCAGGCTTCATTGTTCTCTCAGATGAATACGGATAGCCAACCAGAGAATGCTTCCGGACCAGAAACATCAAAATCCTTGTGCCAACCCGAACAGTCTAGTTTTCTAGATTTAAGTGTTCCTGGCACATCAGCCAAGTCACCCAATGTCTTAGAAGCTATCTCACCTCTCCCCAGCAGCTCAAATTCAAAGTTTAAGATTAGAAAAGGAAGAGCTGAAAAAAGTGAAATTCTTACCTCATCACCTTACAAGTCTCAAATTGAAACACGCCGAGCATTAGTCGAAGAAAAAAAAGATGCAAGCAGAAGAGAGGAAAAGGAAAAGGGAAGAAAAAATTATTTTAAACGATAAAAACAAAAAAGGAAAACGACTACTGATCGGAAGAAATATTGTAAAGAAAGGTAGAGTTCTTGAAGAAACGCCAAAAGTTGTGTCAACCAAGCGAACTTTAAATTTTGATGGGGTCTCTAGGAACGACAACAGAAACAGTGACACAAACTGCATTATTTGTGGTGAAAATTTCAATGAAGACTGGATTCAGTGCAGTACTTGCAAATGATGGGCTCACGAAAACTGCGCTGATCTTGAGGGAAGTGACCTATTTTACATATGTGACACATGTAAGAATAAGAAATGAACATTCATTATTCTGTTTACTCTTTTGTTAGCCAAAATTAGGCAGTCTAATTTCTGTAATTTTTCTTAATTTTCATACAAGATACAGATTATGTAATAAAATGTGTTTAAAAAATTATTTCATGTGTGCATTCTTAAAGAATCCTCGTCCGATACCACCAGACAACCAATGTCCGATACCACCAGACGCATTTTAAATCATAGGAAATACAAGATCTATGAAAATGAATTGCCAGATTTATATTTATTGTCTTGGTAAAAATCCCGTTATGTGTTATTTAAGTAACAAGTAAAAGTTTTATAAAACATTTAAAAAAAGTAGATAACATAAATATTAAGTTATTAATTTTGAAAAACGCTAAGGTGGCCGATACCAGCGGACTCTCCCCTATAGCTTCCTGGAGAAGTTCTATCTTGGCCCGGTTTTTGGAGAGCGATAATGTGTGAACGACGCCAAGAATTAGGGAATGTGTTTTCTAAATATATTCTATTATATAATTTTAGAAGATCTTGTTTTCCATCTTCCGTCAGGTTCCGCAACATGGCATAATGTATGTTATCGGGACCTGGAGCAGAATTTGATGTCGCCTTTAGTGATGAATCAAGTTCATCAATGGTAAACGGAAGGTTTAAAGGAGATTTGTTATTAATATTTAAATTTAGAGGATGTCTTTCTGTATTTGTTTTGAAATTTTGAAACTCCCTATTGTAAGATGACGTTTTTGAAATTTCCGCAAAATGTGAGCCGAGTAAATTGGAAACTGTCAAGGGATCAGTTACCACATCGGTTCCATTTTTCAGAGCAATAAGAGAAGGTGGAGAGGTCTTACAGCAAACAGATCGAAGCTTCCTCCAAACATCAGATGCAGGAGTAGTTCGTTTTATTCGATCTGTGTAGTCCAGCCTGGACTGCCGCCGTCTCTGTCTAAATACCTGTCTTGCTTTTGCCCGTGCTCTTCTGTACCTTCTTAAATTTTCTTCAGTCGGTGATCTGTTGAACAGTCTTAGACATTTTCGACGTTCCTTTAGAGCCGCCGAACATTCTTCAGACCACCAAGAAACCTGGCGTTTGTTTGGTGAACCCGAGGATTTTGGAATGCTCCGCTCTGCGGATGTTATAATATTGGATGTAAATAATATAGTGGATGTATTTATGTCGTTTGATTGGATATTAATAGTTTGAGAAATTATGTTCTTTTTGTACTCGTTCCAATCAGCCCTCTTAATTTTCCACCTGGGACACCTGCCTGTTGAAGACGGAAAGGATTGAAAAGCAACGGCAATGGGCGCATGGTCACTCCCTGACAGGTCGGGAAGTACGGACCAATGCACTCGAGTTGCCACGACCGGACTGCAGATTGACAGGTCGATTGCCGACCATTTGCCAGTCCTAGGGCACATTTAAGTGGCCGACTCATCATTGAGAACGACCGCTGCCACTTCATCCCACAATCCCGCAACCATGTTACCCCTCCGATCAGAATGGCTGGAACCCCAAGAGCGATGGTGTGCATTGAAATCACCAACCATCAGGAAAGGAGACGGGAGTTGGCTGTAGAGATCACGTAGATCATCAAGAGATAAATCAAAAGGGGAAGGTGGAATATACTGTATATGGAGTATATGGTTAATTTAAAAGGAACGTCGACTGAAACTGCCACTGCCTGAAGGTTTGTGACGATGTTCAAGGCTCTAGCATTAACAGAAGAATCAGCTAGAATAGCCACACCTCCAAAGGCAATTTGTTGGTGATGATCTAGGCGAAAGATGTCATAACCATTTTCTTTGAAATGAGTATGAGGAGGCAATTTAGTCTCTTGTAGGCAAATAAATTTAGGTTTTCTTGTCTTTATAAAGTAATTTTAAGTCTTCAAAGTGGCTTCTCAAACCATTAATATTCCATTGTAACAGCATTTTATATTATATTATATATTTTATTTTGTGCTAGTTCATCGTACTTTTTTTCTTTGTTTAGATACAGGACGGAAGTTACCATGAACAGTTTGGAACTCTGTCTGCATCTCCAAAGGGTCCTCAACCATATCGTCATCAAGTGATAATTGGGAGGATCTGGACGAGGGTGGATTAGTCTTTTTCAATAGGAATTTGGATCTATTATCTGATTTTGTTTGAATGTTCTTTTTCAGTTTGTCGGCGAGTTTTTTTCTCTCTTCCAAAGATAAGACAGGTTTCGTATTTTGTTGCACCTTATCTCTGAAAGTAGAAGTAGCTGTTGGGCGAGCTTGAGTCTGTGTGTTGGACTTAGTAGTTAGGGCGTGTGGACTGCTTGGGAAGGATTACTGGTGGATGCCAACGGATGTTGTCCGGTACCGGTTGCAAGCTGCTTAACCAAAGCAGCAACCTGCTCTGTTAAATTAAGTACCATAACCTCCAAGGCGGTGCATGACGGGCACTGTGCGGATTGGACTGGGGCTGAAGCAGCTTCGGAGTACGAGACTCCCTTTTTAGGGGTTGGAGCGATTCTTCTCCTGTACTCTTTGCGGGCTTCGTTAAAGGAGAGTTTGTTAAGAGTGGTAATCTTCAATACTTCCTTTTCCTCTATGTAAACTCTACACTCCTTCGAGGTGGCCGCGTGTTTGCCCTTGCAGTTTACGCATCTGACGTCGTTCTTGCAACCTTCTTCTTGGTGGCCTTCATCGCCGCAACTATAGTAAAGTTGGAATGCTCGTATTTTCAGCTCTTACTTTTTCTTCCACTTTCCTTTGTTTTATATATGATTCATTTTCAGAATCCGACAACTGTCGCTTTTTCTCTGGATCGTTGTCTCTTCCTCCGAATTCTTGCCCTAAGGGTGGGGTGGTTTGAGTTTCCATAGATAAGGTCACCAGCGCATCGTGTTTAGTAGTGCGGGCCGATTCACCGGGAGCGGGCATGCCCTCGGGTGTCCCACAAAACCGTAGCTTGGGGGACAACCCTACCTCAGTTCCCCGAGGCCCGGTTTCCATCGATTACCAAGTCGGGAATACGCGCACAACTTGGACTCGCACGTGGCAACAGGGGCTCCGACACCCCTGCCTACTGAACACTTCCTGACCAAGGACCGAAGTGGCTGGCTTCTGAACCAGTACATGACTTACGCCTCGGCAGAGACAAGCTCACATCAGCTCTCACCGACACCAGATAGGGCATCTAGTGCCGGCTTAAGCACTCCCAGCGAGCCATGTACTGGAACGGTCAGAGGACGGGTACTTAAAAGACCCTGGAGGGGGATTTGGTAGGAATTAGGGAATGGTTAGGTGGGAAGAGGCAGTTTAACGTCATACTCAGGACGGGAAGGTACTGGTATTACCATTTTACAACTCAATCAATATTGGTCAACGAGTAACCATCTCTTATTTTACAAATCTATCAGTAAATATACAAATTGCTTTTACCGTTTACATTGAGTTATAATAAAACTCTTATGAAACAATGTTCTCAGCTCAAACTTGTAATCTATATTGATGTAACCAACAAATTTTAAAAATAATTATGTATATCATGAGCAACCATTCAACAAGACTGGTAAATGCGCTATGGTTAATTATGTATAGATAAGCTGTAATGTCTGTAGGGAGGTTAGTCATGTATATATGTTAAATGAGTTTAATACATTTATATTAATAAATGTTAGTGATAAGACAAATCTCCATAATGTTAATGTGCCTTTCAGATACGATTTACCACAGAAAATCTTTGGAATTCACATTATTCTGGTATTCTTTTGAAACAACGTTCTTAGCCCAAACTTGTAAACTATATTGATGTAAGAGATATCTTTAGTTGTAATTGTACATGGGCAACATTTTAACAAGTCTGGTAAATGCCCTATTCTTAATTATTTAGATAGTCTGTTATTACTGTATAAAGATTAGTCATGTATATTTTGTAAGTTGACACAAGATCGAAACAATTCGCCTGACCGCTTGTATAAAATCAGACCTGCTGTGGACTATGTCAACGCAAGATGGAGAATATTGACATACCTGGAAAGGAGCTCTCTTTAGATGAGTCTATGGTGTTATGGAGAGGACGCTTAGTGTTTAGGCAATATATAAAAAACAAAAGGCATAAATACGGTATCAAGCTGTATATGTTGACTGAACCGAAGTTCAGCGTTTACGCAGGGGCAATGGATGCGCTTTCTGAACCAGGGCACACAGAAAAGGTAGTCATGTATTTGCTTTCTGAAAGATTTCATAGCGGACATTCTGTTTTTGCCGATAACTTTTACAGCAGCGTAGGAGGAAAGCGGGTAGTATGGGCCACCAGTTGTTTTAAAATGTTACCGTCAGGTAGAAGCACTGAACGGCGTTTAGCAAGCAGGCTAGTGTCGCTCCGTCATGTGCAGGTAGTTAGTTGGTCGTCGTCCCTACGTTGCGTTGAGTATGAGAGAGTTTTGTTTGTTTGTGAACCTGGAAACCGGTGCTTCAAATAACTTTTAACACATTCAGTGCTAAGCGGGACCGTTCGGACCCGCTGGGCATTGTTGTTTTGCTCTCGGCACTGTTTTGGCAGCACTACAACGAGGCTCTTTCTGATAGCGAACGTGTTGGCCGGTTTTGTTCTTTGTTCTCGTGTACATAGTTTCATCTAGTGCTGTGTTTGCTATTATTTCGTGATTGTTGTTTTTCATAAACTAATGAGTTTCTGACAGAAATACCAGGACAAAATTCACCTTTTGATTAGTTCAGTTTGTTAGTGGATGGTATTTTCCTTGAAAACATTTTTTTTTTTTTTTTTTTTTTTTTTTTTATAAGGGGCGAAAAACGCAGCGGTTATCATCGCCCTCAAGAGAAAATTGGCACCTACTCGTATTTGGTGGTGTAAATTAGGCAAACATAGATTACATTCTATAAGAAAAAATATAAATAGGAATGAAAGCAAGTAGTTGAGTAAATAATTTAAAATAACCTTAGAACTAGATAACAATACATGTAACAAGGGAAAGACTGTAAAGAGGTCTTAAACCCATATAGGGGCTAAAAAATATAAATAGAACAAAATAAGTACAAGGTACATAAACATTAATTAAATAAACTGTAAAAAACTTAACAAATTTTTACTGCCACCAAGGGTAGCTGTAAAGGGGCTAATTTGGCAGCTGTCATAATAATAATAAATAAAAATTAAATAATAAATTAATAAATATTAACAACAACCGATAATCGGAATAGATAAACTTAACACAATACTATATTTTGTTCATCAGCGACGTTGCTTTCAGAAAACATAAAAGTGTTTGAGTTGCCGTCTCGTCGTCGCAGAGAATATCGTTCAACGAAGCTGGCAGATTCGAGTTGCGGCCTATGTACCGAGTAGCGAGGGCAGTCAACAAGCATATGTTCAACTGTAATAACAGTGTCACATGTGTCGCAGACCGGAGGATCATCTCTACTCATGAGGAAGCCAATGTGTGAGAAGCGTATGGCCTAGCCGCAGGCGACACAACACAACCTCCTCACGACGACTCGGGCGGTTCGCTGTCTCCCAGAGGTCCAACGCAGTCTTTAATACGACGTAACTGGTTGTTAACGACTGCCTGCCACTCGGTATTCCATTTGGCTTTCAGTTTGCCCTTCACTACCGGAATAATGTCGGAGGAAATTATCCGTGCGGTGTAAGGCTGGAGTTCCAATGCTTCTTTGGCTCCTCTATCTGCCAGCTCGTTTCCGGATATTCCAATGTGGCCAGGTACCCAGAAAAGAAAGACAGCAACACCTTTTGGACTGAAGGGACGACAAAGAGTGCCATATTTCGCGGATGATGATGTGTTTTGAAAACATGTCGCTGATGGCTTTGTATACCACTAAGGGAGTCGCTGCAGATAACCAATTTTTTTAGTCATAGGAAACGTTATATTTAGGGCCTTTTGGATGGCTGTTAATTCGGCCCGTGAAAATGGAAGAGTCGTTGGGGAGACGAAACCCGTATCGTCTAACCCCAGTGACGAAAGCACATCCAGTTCTACAACGTTCCTTTGACCCGTCAGTATATAGACAACATCGCAAGGTGCGAGGCTGCCTAGTATTTGACGGAATTCTTGTTGGTAGACTGTTTCTGGAGTGGAAACTTTTTTTAAACTAAGAGAGATTTAAAATAATTTTTGGCATTGAGACGCTCCAGGGTTGGGATATCACATTGATGAACGAATTTAAACTGGTAATCATTTAGGCCTATTTCATAAGCGTAGGATTTGGCCCTAACGCCTAAGGGTGAAGGAAGATTTGGTCTCGCTAGGGAAAGAATTATAGAGTGGATTTCGCAAGGACCGGTTCAAACGCAGGGTTTTTCTGGCTTCCCTGAAAGAGCGTGAACATAGTTTAGGGACAGTTGTTGTCGTCTATGCGAAAGAGGGGGGTTCTCCGTCTCGTTTCTGCGAGAAGACTATTAATAGGAGAAGATCGAAAAGCTCCAGTGGCCAGTCTTAAAGCAGAATTATGGACTGGGTCAAGCATTTTGAGAGCACTGGGTCTTGCGGACCCATATGCTTGACATCCATAATCTATACAGGAACGGATGGTGGCTTTGTAGAACCTGAGCATGCATGTCCTGTCAGCCCCCCATTTTGTTCCGCTTAAAGCTCTCAGTATTGTTCAAGCGCTTCACGCATCGATCTTTTAGGTCTTTCAGGTGAGGCACACAAGTTAGCCGGGTATCAAATGTGGAGACCCAGGAATTTGATATTGTCACAAGTAGTAATTCTCTGACCCAGCAAAGAGAGCGTTGGCTGCTCAACGGTACGCATTTCTGGAGAAAACGATGGCTTTTGTTTTAGGTGGCGAAAAAAGAAAAACCTGTAACTCCGCACCACTGCTCAAGCCTGTTGATGGTAAGCTGTAAAAGCTCTCTCCCCCACCGCTAGCCTCTTTGTAGAGAATGTAAATAGAGAAATCATCTACAAACAAAGAACAGCGCACAGGAGGGGTAACGCAGGACGATATGTTATTGATTGCAATGGCAAACAGAGTACAACTTAGAACGCTACCTTGTGGAATACCATTTTCCAGCGTGAAGGAATCGGAAATGGTGTTCCCAAGTTTGACCTGTATGGTTCTTTCCGACAAGAAGCCCTGTATGAAAGAAACCATGTGGCCCCCCTACACCCCAAGATATTAAAGCATTTAATATCCCCCTTCTCCAAGCTTTGTCATAAGCCTTGGAAATGTCGAAGAATACCGCGATCAACTGTTTTCTTTCAATAAAGGAATTCAGGATTGCCGATTCCAAGGCAAGTAGATGGTCACTAGTAGACCGGCCCTTGTCGGAATCCGCACTGGGAGGGTGAAAGAAGATTATTTTTCTCCAGAAACCAAACAAGGCGTTCTGTTGACCATCCTTTCGAATACTTTGCAGAGGACTGCTAGTAAGCGAAATTGGTCTATAGGCTCCTGGAGAAGTTCTATCTTGGCCGGGTTTTTGGAGAGCGATAATGTGTGAGCGACGCCAAGAATTAGGGAATGTGTTTTCTAAATATATTCTATTATATAATTTCAGAAGATCTTGTTTTCCATCCTCCGTCAGGTTCCGCAACATAGCATAATGTATGTTATCGGGACCTGGAGCAGAATTTGATGTCGCCCTTTAGTGATGAATCAAGTTCATCAATGGTAAAGGGAAGGTTTAAAGGAGAGTTGTTATTGATATTTAAATTTAGAGGATGTCTTTCTGTATTTGTTTTGAAATTTTGAAACACTCCCTATTGTAAGATGACGTTTTTGAAATTTCCGCAAAATGTGAACCGAGTAAATTGGAAACTGTCAAGGGATCAGTTACCACATCGGTACCATTTTTCAGAGCAATAAGAGAAGGTGGGGGGTCTTGCAGCAAACAGATCGAAGCTTCCTCCAAACATCAGATGCAGGAGTTGTTCGTTTTATTAGATCTGTGTAGTCCAACCAGGACTGCCGCCGTCTCTGTCTAAAAACCTGTCTTGCTTTTGCCCGTGCTCTTCTGTACCTACTTAAATTTTCTTCATTCGGTGATCTGTTGAACTGTCTTAAACATTTTCGACGTTCCTTTAGAGCCGCCGAACATTCTTCAGACCACCAAGAAACCTGGCGTTTGTTTGGTGAACCTGAGGATTTTGGAATGCTCCGCTCTGCGGATGTTATAATATTACATGTAAATAATTCAGTGGCTGTATTTATGTCGTTTAGTTCGATATTACTAGTTTGAGAAACCATGTTCTTTTTTGTACTCGTTCCAGTCAGCCCTCTTAATTTTCCACCTGGGACACCTGCCTGTCGAAGACGGAAAGGATTGAAAAGCCACGGCAATGGGCGCATGGTCACTCCCTGACAGGTCGGGAAGTACGGACCAAATGCACTCGAGTTGCCACGACCGGACTGCAGATTGACAGGTCGATTGCCGACCATATGCCAGTCCTAGGGCACATGTAAGTGGCCGACTCGTCATTGAGAACGACCGCTGTCACTTCATCCCACAATCCCGCAACCATGTTACCCCTCCGATCAGAATGGCTGGAACCCCAAGAGCGATGGTGTGCATTGAAAATCACCAACCATCAAGAAAGGAGAAGGGAGTTGGCTGTACAGGTCACGTAGATCATCAAGAGATAAATCAAAAGGGGAAGGTGGAATATATATGGAGCAGATGGTTTAATTTAAAAGGAACGTCGATTGAAACTGCTACTGCCTGGAGGTTTGTGACGATGTTCAAGGCATCTAGCATTAACAGAAGAATCTGCTAGAATAGCCACACCTCCACAGGCAATTTGTTGGTGATGATCTAAGCGAAAGATGTCATAACCATTTTGTTTGAATCGAGTATGAGGAGACAATTTTGTCTCTTGTAGGCAAATAAATTTAGGTTTTATCTTGTATTTATAAGTAATTTTAAGTCTTCAAAGTGGCTTCTCAAAACCATTAATATTCCATTGTAACAGCATATATTAATTAATATTATATATATTTTATTTTGTGCTAATTCATCGTAATTTTTTTTCTTTGCTTAGACACAGGACGGAAGTTACCATGAACAGTTTGGAATCTCCGTCTGCATCTCCAAAGGGTCCTCAACCATATCATCATCAAGCGATAATTGTGAGGATCTGGACGAGGATGGATTAGTCTTTTTTACTAGGAATTTAGATCTAGTTTCTGATTTTGTTTGTATGTTATTTTTTTAATTTGTCGGCGAGTTTTTTCCTCTCTTCCAAAGACAAGGCGGGTTTCTTATTTTGTTGAACTTGTCTCTGAAAGTAGAAGTAGCTGTTGGGCGAGCTTGAGTTTGTGTGTTGGACTTAATATGGGGCGTGTGGACTGCTTGGGAAGGATTACTGGATGCCAACGGATGTTGTCCGGTACCGGCTGCAAGCTGCTTAACCAAAGCAGCAACCTGCTCTGTTAAGTTGAGTACCATAACCTCCAAGGCGGTACATGACGGGCACTGTGTGGATTGGACTGGGGCTGAAGCAGCTTCAGAGTACGAGACTCCCTTTTTAGGGGTTGGAGCGATTCTTCTCCTATACACTTTTTGCGGGCTTCATTGAAGGAAAGTTTGTCTAGAGTAACAATCTTCAAAAACTTCCTTTTCCTCTAAGTAAACTCTGCATTCCTTAGAGGTCGCCGCGTGTTTACCCTTGCAGTTCACGCATCTGACGTCGTTCTTGCATCCGTCTTCTTGGTGGCCTTCATCGCCGCAACGGGAACATGTCTCAGGGCCGAGCACGTCTTAGTAGAGTGCCCGAATCTCTGGCAACGGAAACACCGTTGCGGATTTTTGAAGTAAGGCCGTACAGTCAGGGATAAATATCCAGCCTTAATAGTTTTTGGCGGTTGGGGAAATGCAAAGGTCAGGATTAGACCAGGAGTAGGGACCTTTCTCCCATTCTCCGTCCGAAGCATCCTGACCACATCGGTTACCATTTCGCATTGTAGCTCGTCCTTGATTTCTTCCTCACTACACTCCATCAGGTCACGGCAGAAGACGATCCCCTTGGAGGTGTTCAGTGAGGAGTGCGGTTTGAACGACGACTTCCACCTGACCGAAAAAACTCGTCATCTGAAGGAATTTTTTGGCTTGGATGTGGTTCGCAGCCTCCACCAAGATAGTTCCATTCCTTAATTTGCTCACAGCTTTAGGTTGACCGCCTGAGGAAACAAAAGCTTTGTTAATAAGGAAAGGACTAACCTTCGTTAGAGTTTTGCCCTCATCCTTGTGACTAACGATTAGATATAGTGGAGTTGGAAACGTTCATTATTTTCAGCTCTTACTTTTTCTTCCACTTCCTTTGTTTTATATATGATTCATTTTTCAGAATCTGACAACTGTCGCTTTTTCTCTGGATCATTAGGATCTCTTTCTCCAAATTCCTTGCCCTAAGGGTGGTGTGGTTGTAATATCCATAGATAAGGTCACCAGCGCATCGTGTTTAGTAGTGCGGGCCGATTCACCGGGAGCGGGCATGCCCTCGGGTGTCCCACAGACCGTAGCTTGGGGGACAACCCTACCTCAGTTCCCCGAGGCCCGGTTTCCATCGATTACCAAGTCGGGAATACGCGCACAACTTGGACTCGCACGTGGCAACAGGGGCTCCGACACCCCTGCCTACTGAACACTTCCTGACCAAGGACCGAAGTGGCTGGCTTCTGAACCAGTACATGACTTACGCCTCGGCAGAGACAAGCTCACATCAGCTCTCACACCGACACCAGATAGGGCATCTAGTGCCGGCTTAAGCACTCCCAGCGAGCCATGCACTGGAACGGTCAGAGGACGGGTACTTAAAAGACCCTGGAGGGGGATTTGGTAGGAATTAGGAAATGGTTAGGTGGGAAGAGGCAGTTTAACGTCATACCCAGGACGGTCCTTGAAAACATAGTAACATTCACCAACCAATATGAGTAGATAAGAAAGGCCGGTTTACCGACGTCTCAAAGAGGTCGAGTAGGAGGGCGAGTTGCTTAAATCCTTTGTTGTCAAAGTCGCGGTTCTTGTTCGTGTGCAACAAGTTGTTTTTTTATTTTTTACACTGTACTGTTTCAGCAGTTGTCTTTGTTTTTTAATTCTCGGTTCTTGTTCGTGTGCAACAAGTTGTGTTTTATTTTTTACACTGTACCGTTTCAGTAGTTGTCTTTGTTTTTAAAGTCGCGGTTCTTGTTCGTGTGCAACAAGTTGTTTTTTTTATTTTTTACACTGTACTGTTTCAGCAGTTGCGTAAAACTTTTTTGTCGATTACACAAAGCGGAGCAACACACACGGCGGCGGCGGCGGCAGTGACACAACGCGGTGAGTCAGCGGCGGCGGCCGGCGGTGCCCGAGTTACACAACGCGGCGTGAGTCAGCGGTATCTATCATACGCGCAGTCTGGCAGTCTGGTGTGCGGTCGTTCAGGTGCAGCACGTAACAAGACGCGAGTGTATACGAAAACGTGTTAGGTGTTCGTGTACCGTATGTGAAACTTTTGTTGCTAGAGAAACGTTGTATGTGCGACCCGTACTGACATCACTCATACTGTACAGAGTTTGAGGCAGTGTCGAATACTAGGTAGTCCGAGGAAGTCGTGACAATGGCTACTGCTGCTTGTGACGTGTTTGTGGCGTGCGACAGATGTGGTGCAATGGTGACTAAGTCGCACATAGCACGTCACCGTAACACTGACAAGTGCAACTCGGTCGGAGGAGTCGAGCCTCACGTGTCGAATACAAAAGAACATTGTGTGCACTGCAATAAGTTAATAACGGCACGTAACATGGCTCGCCATCTCAAAGTGTGTGGATCGGTTAAATCAACTGTTGAGCCTAAAAAGGCGTGTCCGCATTGTCAGCAACCGATAACCATGTCCAACTTGAGCCGTCACATTGCAAAGTGTTCTCCAGGCGTCTTAAAGCGTAAGCATGGTGTAGCTACCGTTTCAGCATCACCGCCAAAGGTGCCACGCCTCGAACCGAGTACTAGCACGTCTGCCATCGGTCACGGAATCGACGACGAGATTACGGAGATCGACAATGCATTCAAGGGTCGTATGAAAACGTACATGATAGAAAACAAGCGTGGTATCAAAGACCCCAAAAGATTTCTTAAAACATGTAGAAAGCCAATCACTCGCGAAATAGCACAGCATGTCGACGAACACAACATCAAAGCTAACCTCGTGTTTGAAGCCGAATACACAAAACCGACGAGTGGTGTGATTCAAAAGATGAATTTTAAAACTAAAAACAACGTGATTCTTCCAACTACGGACATTAGGGTGTATGTTAAAACGGCGATGAAAAAGCTTTTGGTCGAAATGGAAGAGTTCTACGCCAAGGGATCTGGTTGGACCTTGCACAAAATCCTCCACCTCGAGTTACGAATTAATCGTTATGTTCCACTCAGAGGATCCAGTTACATGGAACTGCCCAAAAAGATTTCAGCTAAGAAAGCAATCGTAAATGTAAATAACACCGATCAGAAATGTTTCGTGTGGTCAATCTTAGCCGCGTTGCATCCCAAGGGGTGGCAAGCGAAGCCTGAGCGTATCCACCACTATCAACCTTTTGAGCACGAACTAGACGTACATTTGGACGGTATCACTTTTCCTGTGAGTCTCGACCACGTCAAGCTGTTTGAAAAGCGATCTGGAATATCCGTCAACGTGTACTCTTACGACGAGAAACTGGTCGTCTATCCGCTGTACGTGACACGAGAAGAAAAAGACACACATGTTGACTTACTGTATATTACAGATCAAAATAACTCGCACTACTGTCTCATCAAGAGTTTGAGCCGACTTGTAAGGTCTCAAATTACAAGATACAAGAGCAAAACCTGGCTCTGCAAGCGCTGCCTCATGCATTACGGTACCGAGGAACTACTGATCAAACACAAAGAGGACTGCAGCGAACACGAGTCGTTCACGGACGGTAAACACACCTCGTGCGCTGGAGGAATTTTCGGTACATCTTTCAGTTCCACATTTCCGACAATAGAGTTGAGTCTGTCTTCTCTATCGCGTTGTTCCAAAACATCATGTTCGCCTTTCAAGAACGCCTCGCGTAATTTATCATCTTGTCGGGCAAAGCGTTTGGCCTCTTCCGCAGTTGGAAATTTAGCAACTGGTTCGGGTGGTATATTCGGCTCAGACTTAATTTTCTTGATCAACACGTTTTCAATGCCAGCTTGTCTTTTGGTTCCCATTATGTTTAACTATAACAGTAGGTGTTGACATGTACGTGGTGTATAGCGTATTACACGCAGTTCAGTAAACGGTGATATGTCGTTTAAAAAAATATTTGCGTGTATCATCGTTAATGGTAGAACGGTGATATGTCGTTTAAAAAAATATTTGCGTGTATCATCGTTAATGGTAGAACGGTGATATGTCGTTTAAAAAAATATTTGCGTGTATCATCGTTAATGGTAGAACGGTGATATGTCGTTTAAAAAAATAATTGCGTGTATCATCGTCAGTGGTAGAACGGTGATATGTCGTTTAAAAAAATATTTACGTATATCATCGTCAGTGGTAGAACGGTGATACATCGTTTAAAAAATATTTGCGTGTATCATCGTTATTGGGGAAACGGTGATGTAGCGTGTATCACGTCGTTAACCATAAACTTGTATTTACCGTTATGCGCTTTCCTCGTCATGTCTATTGAAATAAATCCGTGCGGCTGAGACCAACACTTTCTGCATAAAGTTTCAAATTCACGATACGTCATGTCCGATCCAACAAAGTCGTCGTATATTCGTTTGGTGTAATGTTTGTTTTGTTTAAACACGCACAACATGTTCACATTATTACGAATCACTTGCATGTCTACCTTTCCATAACTCTGACTCAAGTACACGCACGATATCTGTTTGTGTCGGCTGCGAATAAAGCAATCTTTAATTTTGTCTTGCTGCTCCATCAGACAATCGTCAAACACGACCAACGCGTTACGGTCACATTCTTCCACCGATATGAGATCCTCACAACTGCTAAAGAAGTAAGCGATTTTCGTACAAAGTTTTTTCTCGATACTCGTAAACGTCTGCAACATGTCTGTGTAAGCCGTCTGGTGTATAGACCGACTGAACACGTACAGCTTTTTAAACTTGACTCCTTTCTCGTTGTACACCAGATTCAACAACAGATTGGTTTTGCCACATCCCGACGTACCGACAATCAGACAGCGAAGTGGCTGCGGTATAAGAGATGCGCTATTTGCTAGCGGTTCTTTGCAGTATACTTTAATGTCCATTCTTTGCAGTCTGCTAAATTACTACAATAACGACTCATACCGTATATCTATTACAGAACTGTCTTTTGTAATTCCTTCTCGTAAAAGGACCCTTCTATTTCTTCACCTTGAGCGTCAGTAATTCTGTATGTAACCGGTCTAGTGTCAATGACTTTAGAAACTGTGAAACATCTCTCGCGTCCAATTGCTTTTGTACTTGTTGGCAAACGCTTCTTTTTTCACAGTGATGCGCACACGGTCACCCACTTTCAGTTTAGGTTTTCTAATAGGTATCTTTGATTTCAATTTATTGAACTTTTGTAATATTTGATTTTCGTTTGTTTCATCAACGTCTGACGGTGTCATGCCGATTGATCTGTGCATGTCCGCCTCATTGTACTGTGCGACTAACAGTTGCAGGATGTCGAGCCACTTGAACGAGTTTCTCGCCTCAAACTCTATTTTCATTTTGTTGTTGAGCGTCCGGTTGAACCGTTCCACGATGGCGCTCTTTTCCTCGTTCTCCGTGTGGTACATTTTTATACTGTACCGTTTCAGCAGTTGCTTAAAGTCTTTGTTTTCAAATTCGCGGCCCTTGTCCGTGTGCAACAAGTTGGGTGGTCGGTGATCTGCATCCGCGACTCTTTTCAGTATCGATTCGAAAGCCCTGGCCACGTCCACACCACTCTTTGTCTTTAACGGCTCCGACCAAGCGTACTTACTGAACGTGTCAATAACGTTCAACATGTACTTGAAGCCTCGGTTGACTTTAGAGTAAGCCGTCATGATTACTAAGTCGGCAGCCCATAAGTCGTCGATGCCCAAAGTTACTATACGCCGTCTCGGAAACTTTTTTATTACCGGTTTGTGCAGTTCCCTCGCCTCTACTAAAGGTGAGAGTTTTATGAACGTGCTCTTTTTTGAGCCACACTTTCCACACACCGACTTTGACCGCCATCTGTTATTGGAGCGAAGCTTTACTGTTTGTTGTTTGAGCGATGCAGTTTTCGTCTTACACTTATGACAATAGCTTTCCATGTTTCCCTATATTAACTGACAAGTTGTCATATGTAATACGTATACAATATCAGACATATTTACATATGCGATTTCTTACAGTAACAGAATGAGTGAATTACACAAACACAAAATAAAACTGACCGAGGGTCAGAAGCGTAAGCTGCGCATCGCCTACAAGAAACGCAGATCGGCAGTAATCGGTATTGCGAAAGATCAATTGTCGAGCAGTGGTGATGGTGATACAATCAAGTTGACGGATAGACAGCACAAAGCGGTGCAGAGAGCGATAAAGAACAACAGCGGTAAACGACTGTCACTGGAGTACGGACAGCTAGAGAAAAACGTTGACGGTGGGCTACTGAAAGAAGTGTTGGGATTCGTAGAGGACAACTTGCCGTACGGAAAGAAATTCGTATCGCCGCTAGTGAGACGGAAAATTGCACCGTTGCTGAAAGAGCAACTTGTCCCGTGGCTGAAGAACCTGATTGACAACGAACTCGATTCCATCATCGAAAAAGATCCCAGTAGCAACGGTCTCCGTAAACGTATAGATGGAAAACTTTTATCGTTGTTTAAAAAACATAGTTAAGCATATTAAACTGATGTCAGCGAGTGATTTGAACGTGTGGGCTCGTAGACTGAACATTCCCAACTTTCGCGGTGTATTTATGCGAGAAGCGTTACCGGTCAAACCGCATCGCATCGAATGCGGCATAATCAATCTGGGCGATCTGGATTCGGACGGTACACACTGGACGTGTTACATGAAGATGGGTCACAGCAAAGTCTACTTCGACTCGTACGGTGACAGTCAGCCACCTCGGGAACTAGTCCGCTACTTGGGTCCAGAGAATCTGATGTACAACACCAAACGAATTCAAGACTACGACGACCAGCCCATATGTGGACACTTGTGCCTGGAAGTGTTAAGGCTATACATGTCTGGTTGCAAAAGTTTTACTGATATAGAAAGCGCGATGGAGAAAGATAAATACATTTGGAAATCTTGGTTTGCATAATGTTTGCAGTAAACAGATTCAACGAAGCAATGATAATTGATGAGTCCAACAAACAAAAACAACAATACAAAATATGTGGATGCTCGAATAAATGAAAAGTTGATATCTGCTAATGACGATAGTATGATGATCAAACAATATGTTGAAGCGCAAATAAATGCAAAGTTAAAAGATTTTGCTTCACAATATGGCGATCAAACAACTATCAAACAATACGTGGAAGCGCGAATAAACGAAAGATTGGAGTCTTTCAGGAGAGGTGGCGAGGTAAATTTAGAAACTTTACACATACTGTGGAAACGGTTCAGAACGATTTAAAGTCTCACACCCAGAAAGCAGATGAGCTCACCAGCAAGGTAAAGTTTATCAACAACAAAGTAAACGTGAAAAACAGACGGATCGTAAACGCTGCAAAATCTGTAGACGAACACGACGTAGTGATCAGAAAAGAAATTGACGACCTCTCGAGGAGATTAAACGAGCAAACTTCGTTTACACTGCAAGAAAACATTAGGAGGCTTAATACAAGGTTCGAACAACTCGAAAACTGGAAGCGTCAATGCGCAAATACGGTATCAGAACTGTATGAAAAAGTGTTTTCTCCAATAGAGTAGTGTGTAGCGTATAAGTGCGATGCACGCTTCCATATAGACACAGTAACTATACCCACAGTACTATAGTAAGTATACTAGTATAAACTTGGACTTGGATATAGAGTAATAATGCCTGTGTTAAAACTCTTCGGTAAAGGTTCCGTGCTGAACTTGCATTTCGAGCATCCAATCCACTTGGACGACACCGTGAAATATAAAGTTGCTCTGATTGGTTTCTATTCGGAAAGCAATATCTACAACCTGAGAGAAACGGCGCACGTTGTCTTTGCACAGGAAAAATACAATGTGCCACTAGACCCCGGTTATTGGACGATGGAATCGTTGCAACAAAAATTTGGAAACTATCTCAAGATTACAAGAAATGGCGATCGCGTCGTTCTCAGATCACCGTACAATTTTCGCATGGATTCGAATCTTTGTGCACTCCTCGGTTTTGATCAGCGTAGCACTACATATAATGCTGGTGAAACAGTAACAGCAACTAACCCGCCGAATCTAAGACCGGTGGAAATAGTCGAAGTACACTGCGACATTGTGGAAAACAGTTATGTGAGTCACGACGTGCACCAACACAAACACCAAGAATCAAATCAAATCAAATTCTTTATTGTTCATTGACATGAGACATGCATGGAACATGGTCAGAGATTATAAAACCGATTAATACTAAACAGAAGAATACAACATCACACATTTACATAACAGTTAAAAACAGTTTAAAACATAAAATATTACAACTTAAACTACAAACTATCTTATCTATATCGTCCACTAGGCTGGAGCACCGCTCACCAGTTCGTTAATGGAGTAGAATGCTTGTCTTATTAGGTATTTTTTTAAGTTGTTTTTAAAAGACGTCTCAGTCTCGCACGCTTTGATACTAGAAGGCAAAGCATTAAAGATTTTAGGGCCCATATATGACATTGATTTTTTAAATGTGTTATTATGGTGTTGCGGAATGATTAGAGCATCTCTGTTTCTTGTAGAATACACGTGGTTAAATGATGGGAAGGATTGAAGGTTCTTAAATGTAAATGTGGCAACCGAATATATATAAAGTGATGGCAATGTCATTATGCTTTCCCTAGGGAAAACCTCCCGACAGCTCTCACGATGACCCAGACCACACATCAGTCGAACAGCCCTCTTCTGCAGTTTAAAAACCCTACCGATCAACCCACCTTAAAGAGTAAATACGACGTGCACCAACACAAACACCAAGAGACGGCAATATTGTATCAGTTCTATCCCGATGTGCCGCACGGTTATAAAATATCAGAGAGACCGCAGTACCCACACTATGTATCGGTTAGACAAGGGCTACATAAGCTGCAACAGATCAAACTAGCCATCACGGACCAAAACAATACCGCTCTGTTAAACGACGATGTTATCAGTTGCGTTTATTTGGACCTGGTTCCGGATCGTGCTTAATCTATTCAAAACTTTGGTAATGTAGTACATTAGTAGACAAGATGTATTACTGCACGTATTTGGTTATTGCAGCCACCTTAGTATATGCAAATGAAGACTTTGACTCTGTGCGTTATTTGAAACGTTACGGATATTTAGAGAATGACAACACTACTTCGTTGGTAGACGGGGAAATCTTAAATGTGGCGATAGAGACATTTCAAGCTAAATATAATATCACAGTTGACGGGTCCATGAACCCTGAAACAGAAGCATTCATGAAGAGACCGCGATGCGGGAACAAAGACAATCCTTTGCCGTATAGAATACTGAGCAACACCACAAAATGGTTCAATAATATAGTGACATGGAACTGGTTGGGCAAACCACAATACATGCCGTTGGTTAACGCTGCTTTTGGCGTTTGGACGAGACACACTAATCTCACGTTTTATCGCTCGTTCTACGATCCCAACATTCCTATATCGTTGGATTCTCTCCACGTCATGTACGCTACTAGATCGCCATGTCCGTATAAGTTCGACGGTCGCGGATCGGTGTTGGCACACGCCTTTTTTCCCAGACATCTTGAAAAACCAGACTGATATTCATTTCGACGTCGATGAAGACTGGGACATGACTATGAATCTCCCGGCACCTGGAAAAACATCGTTCTTCTCTGTTTTGGTTCACGAGATCGGTCACGCGTTGGGATTGAGCCATATTGTATTGAACACAAGTAATGTCGTAAAGCAATGTTAGATAGTGTTAGATACGGGCACAACCATCCCGGGTAGATACACGAGAATGGGCAAGTTGTACGATGAACAAGTTACTGGAATCGAGCGGAGCGAGTACCGAACCGTGATGCCGGTCTCCGACCTAAACTTCAATACGCCAAACAACTATACGGTTTACAAATTGGATCACGGAGATGCGTTTTACGATTCCCGCATAATGTACCACATACACGGTGAGTTGGTAAAAAAGGACGGTACCGAATACCCCGCAGCGTCGACAATTCAACTGATTGACAATTTTCCAGCGTATTTGTTTTCGCGAATCGAACTGAAAAAACACAACACTCTGCTCGACAGCGTGGATCATCCCGGCATTACGAGTCAAGTGAAAGGATTGGTGAGCTACAGTAAATCGCAAATGTACATGTTGCCGACTAGCGGTTTCATTTCCAAGTTTAGTGGCGGCGGCAAGTTCGAAGCGTTGGGTACACTCGGCCACTTGGGTCTGGGATTCTTTGACCATTTGCGTCACCCAATGTACAAGGGCGGGTTCGAGATCACGTTCACTCGAGCCGAAGACAATGACGCTATATACCACTGGTCGGGTAACGCACAAGGAGCAACTGAACCGGCAGACGGTAAAGTTGTAATCAAGTAGTTTGTGTTGCGTGTTCCGTTGGTCGAGTACGAGACAAACGCCAAGAGCCAGCTGATTGCCGGTCTCAAACAAATGAGTGATAAGGATTCGCTGAAATACACTTACTTGCAGTGGCAGTGTATCGATAAGAAAGGCGTGTTCGGTTCAACGTTCAACTTTGACGTCACCGGCCTCTATCGTAACGTGTACAATCCCAAATTCATTATCGTTGCACTGCAAACAGACCGCGCCAACAAGCAAAAGAAAAATCCAAGTCGATTCGATCATTGCAACTTGAAGAATGTGTCGGTAAAAATCAACGGACACCGCTATCCGGCAGAAACGCAAAACTGCGATATGACGGCTCAAAACTACAGGCTGTTGTACGACCAGTACTTGACATTTAGGAAACTCATGTACGGCGATACGGACGTGTATGTCAACATGGACGATTTTAAATCGAGGTACCCCATCATCGTGATTGACACGCATTTGCATCCCACCAGCCGAGACAGGTCCAGAAACGATATACAAGTCGAATTGGATTTCACTACAGCAGTTGCGTCCGCACAAGGTGACGTGGGTACTACGGCGTACGTAATATTGGTGTCTCAGACAGAGTTCATGTACGACATTACGCGAAACGTTATTCGCAGTGATGACGTTTATCAGTGTCCTCGTTTATGTAGGACAGCGTCGTGTTCCAATAGATGTAACGCACCAATACGTGTTTTAGTAAAGCAGGTCTAATACTATAATATTTGTACACACAGTGTTATCTGCGCCCAATAGGTTATCTGTGGTCAGAACAGTCCGAACAACTATCCCACATGCAATAGCCTTCTCACGGCTGTAGCGTTCATTACTGAAGTACCGCGACGCGTTTACTTTATCGCCGTGTGTTATTTTTAAATTCAGAAAAAAAAAATACTTTTACGTGATTGGGAATTTCCACGTGATTTGTAAGTACATATTATCCAATTGTGAAGTTAAGGTAACGTTAATTTTGCCTATTTATAACTTGTGTTTGATTCGTTTGAAGAAAGTTTGGTTGAATTTGTAAAATTTTCAATATTCGATACAATTTCATTATATAATTTTCAGTGTTCAAGCTACGTACTAACCACGTAAGAACACAGCCCATGCATTACAATTAAATTGTGTGCAAAATTACAAATGTTGTATGTCATACACTGTTATATTTAAATTTGCAATATTCATAGGTATAGCACTGCCGATATTGTTAATAAATAATTTAATTTAATAATAATCCCTAAATATTAGGGAATTGTAAATAGGAAAACAATTATAGTTTTAGTTAGGCTATCCTTGAAGAAATTTTCAAACATCCAGATCCGATTCAAAGGTAGCGTACATATACTAGTTTTTATTCACATGGCCCATTGAGTTTGACTCTGTATCAGTATATTGCCTGTGAACTGTATGTAAATGGTACTAGACCCTACTATTGTGATGTTTGTTTAGTGAGAACAAGCCTATTCCCTGATTACTGGGAAATAAAAAACAAGCTTGCTACTGCTACAAGTGCTTGTTACTGTACAAGTTACAAAGATTAAGTAAGTAAAATAATTAGTTACAAGTTTAATTAAAGCGTTGCATAAAGTCCTTTTTTTAGTAACTATTCTAGTATTTATTTCTAGTATCTATCCTGACAAAGTATAGGTAGACAACATAGGTTAACTTAATATGCGTATTTTTCTAAATTGATATAAAACACTTATTTTTTCTGTTATGAATGATCTGAAGTACCAGCCCGGAACCCTATACAATTCAAACCTTCTAATGAAAGAGGAAGAATGATTAGATTATCAATGTAAGATGGTCTACTTAACAACATATTCTGTAGCTAGAGATACATCATAGTACTGTATTAACATTTAATATACCAAACACTTATTATTCGCAACACTCGGAACGGTTTATCTTGGGTCACGACCTTACAGATTACAGCTCGTTTGCTTCCACTTAATTTTTAATTGATCATTAATTTTATATCAGACTTTTGTCATTATAAACACAGAGTACATTAATCTGAAAAGAAAATCCACAACAACATAAAAAAATATATACATTTTATTTAAATACAATGTGTGAAAATATTTACATACAGCTATATAGTACAGCTAAACAGTTTTTTTTTTTTTTTATATATATTTACATTTGTTTTTACCGTAGGTAGTCTCACTGTGTCGACAGAGCAGACCGGATTTCCAGCTCAGCCATAACTTCTACGGGGATGCTGTAGTGTCCCCAGGGCAGAGTCCCGATGCCGTCGTCTTGGATGTAGCGTTTGTCATCATGAGGCGACAGAACAATTTTGTTCAGTTCAACGCTGTACAAGTCGTGTTTAAAGCTCCGGATCATGTTCATCGAACCGTATTGTATACCTGAGGTGAACAGACACTGTTTGTAATCGTCGACGGTCAGGTAGGTTTTCTATCGTTGTCTTTTTGACACCTTTCGACTTTTTGATCACTCCGCCTTCGGATCTGCTGGAGTACATTTTCGAGCGAAGTCCTACGTGCTCGTACATGATTCTGCCGTTGAGCTCGTCTTTCATCTTCCCTAGTACCTTTTTGTTGACTCGAGGCATGTTGTAACGGTTGGGCTGAGGGTAGTCGCTGGTGTCGAACAGATCGATCATGTCTTTGTACAAGTCGGTCGTCTGGATGTGGTACGTTAGCGAGTCGGTGTCTGTATATTGAAGTTGGGCTTTGTGACCGTACCGCCTCTTGATGACGTTGTAGTGGAAGTCGTACATCAGCGTTTTCGACACGTCCAGAATGCTCATGCCGACGTAGATTGCTTTATTGAACATCAATTTCGTTTTTGACATGTGAAACGGCTGCCAACTGTTCGGTAAATATCGTCCTGCTCTTAAAGTTTGGTTGAGCAGTCCACTTGTCGACTTGTTCGTCTTTTGTGGCTAGTCGGATGTCCACTCTGTTCCGGATGTTCTCCATTGTCTTACCGAAAACGCTGTTATTCATGAGCTTGAAGAAATCTTTCTCAAACTCGTTCCTGGCTTGCGTACGCATCTCAGTGTTCAAGTCGATGTAGGGCTTGAGCCAGGCTGATTGACTGAAGCTTATAACTCTGTGGACTTTCTTAAGTTTCATGCCGAGCGATAGATACTGTTTTAGATTCCGGTAGTGGACAACATATTTTTCCTTCTCTAGCAGTGCGGTGAGTAACTTTTCTTCTTTCGATCCCGGCGGTACTCGACGTTCCGGTGCAAGAGGCAAGTCAGAGTGCAAGTCGTGCAAATTATTGGGATACACCAAGTCGACTTCCAGAATGTAGCCAGTTGGTGCGTCATCCGGAACTTTTGTAACGTCAATGTCGGTTTTGCACCACTTGAAGTTCTTATACGGCATGTACTGACTCATGGCCCAGCCGTACAGATTATTGGCGTCCAAGTACGTCAGGTAGGAAGTCGGCTGGTCCTCATCGAAATCTTCCATATAAGGGTTGTTTGCTGCGGCGTACCGGTTAGAGCACTGTGACACTCCGCCACGAATGCCCTTGCCGATCATCAGGATCATGTTGTAGTCACTGAGAAGGTCGAGTTTTATGCCGGTGGTCTTGAGCATCGCACTCCACGCGAGTCCGGGAGCCGTGTAGTACCAAGCAGGGTCGAGCTGGTACGTCTGCATGCAAACGTCGCGGAAGTTCTCCATAATGTCCGCCAGCAAGAGCACGTCCGTTTGGTTGTACAACAGTGTGTAGTCTTTCATGTTCTGTATGTTGAACGTATTCCAAACGTTGACCGCATGTTGGTAGTCTTCGGGCTTTACGTGAGCATCGTTCAGCTTGTTGTAAAAGTCGTTCTGCGCGGGCAGGGACGAACGTTCAAACTTCTCCATACCGTCCATATAGTCGTAGGGATAGACATCCTTTTTAAGTAACAATTCAAGTTTCTCTCCGTCATAGAATTTGGAAATGTTTTTAAATTGATCGGGAGACAGGTTCTTAGCCAACTTGTCTAGACTGCTTGCCATGAACCTCAACGAGTCCAGGAACCGTAGCTTCACTCCACGCTCAACCTCGATGGTGTAGGAGATGTAACGTTCCTCGTTGTTTGGAATAACTTTGATGGTCTCGTTGTTGAGCCCAAACATCTTGATAAACAGGTGGGTGTCGTATCCGCTCAGGTTGTGAACAAACACTGGCAGGAAATGCGGTTTCTTGAAGTTGAGGTTACACGAGTTGTGAGCCATACCTCTGAATTTCCCCGTCAGATGGTCGTGATCGCGAACTTTGTAATCATCGGGATCGTTGAAAGACTTGCCACAGATGTGACACTGCCGAGCGTTGGCTATTGCGTGTAAATCGTCTTGAGTCAGCTCCATCGGTAGAGCAGCAGCTCTTGAGTAAAGTTGGAATATTTCCCTGGCATCGTTCATGATGCTTTCCACGAACACTTGCGCAGCGTCCGGTCCGAAATACGTAGTGGGCGGTTTGTAATCACCGTCAGAGTACACGAAGTAGTACGAGAAACTTACAGCTTCGTGTTTCTGATACTTTTCGGTGTAAGAACTTTGTGCATCGGGATCCCAGCTGCTGCTGGCTACGGGAGTCAGCATACACTCAAAGTCAGCGTAAGCCACGAACGGTACTCTCATAGAGTGTTTGAAGTCCTTGAACTGTACGGTAGAGCCTTCTTTCGGTGTCAGTATTTTCACAGCCTCGTGTTCGCTGCAGTCTTCTTTGTGTTTGGTTAGAAGATCTTCCGTGCCAAAGTGTAGTAAGCAGCGCTTGCAGAGCCAAGTCCTGTGCATATGGTTTGAAATTTGTGAACTTACTAACCGGCTGAGATTCTTGATGAGGCAGTAGTGAGAGTTGTTTTTATCCCTGACATACAACAAGTCCACATGCCTATCCTTTTCTTCTCGTGTAATGTATAACGGGTAGACGACCGGTTTCTTATCGTACGAGTACACGTTGACGGATATTCCAGATCGTTTTTTCAAACAGCTTGACGTTGTCGAGATTAACAGGGAAAGTGATGCCGTCCAAATGTACATCTAGTTCGTGCTCAAAAGGTTGATAGTTTTGTACTCCGCATGGATTGTTTCGCCAGTCTACGGGATGCAATGCGGCCAAGATTGACCACACGAAACATTTCTGATCAGTGTTCTTTACATTTACGATTGCTTTCTTAGCTGAAATCTTTTCGTGTAGTTCCACGTAACTGGAGCCTCTGAGTGGAACGTAACGATTAATTCGTAACTCGAGGTGGAGGATTTTGTGCAAGGTCCAACCAGACCCCTTGGCGTAAAACTCATCCATTTCGGCCAAGAGTTTTTTCATTGCCTTTGTAACGTACACCCAAATGTCTGTAGTTGGAAGAATCTCCTTGTTTTTAGTTTTGAAATTCTTCTGTTCAATCGCGCCACTCGTCGGTTTTGTGTATTCGGTTTCAAACCTCAGGTTAAATTTGATGTTGTGTTCATCAACGAGTTGTGCAATTTTGCGAATGATTGACTTTCTAGATGTTTTAAGAAATCTTTTGGGGTCTTTGATACCATGCTTGTTTTCAATCATGTACGTTTTCATACGACCCGTGAACGCTTGCTGTACCTTTTTAATATTACCCCCTTGTTTGCTAGGTTTCATGACTTTAGGCGGAGGTGCTGAAACGGTAGCTACACCATGCTTACGCTTTAAACCGTCTGGTGAACACTTCTTGATGTGACCGATGGCAGACGTGCTAGCTGATGTGGAGCTAGTACTTGGTTCAAGGCGTGGAACCTTTGGTGGTGGTTCTGAAACGGTAGCTGGAAGAGTGTAGTTTTCGTTCTTCCGCTTTAAACCGCCTGGTGAACACTTTGCAATATGACGGCTCAAGTTGGACATGGTTATCAGTTGCTGACAATGCGGACACGACTTCTTTGGCTCAACAGTTGATTTAACCGATCCACACACTTTGAGATGGCGAGCCATGTTGTGTGACGTTATTGACTTATTGCAGTGCACACAATGTTCTTTTGTATTCGACACGTGAGGCTCGACTCCTCCGGCCGACTTGCACTTGGCAGTGTTATAGTGACGTGCTATGTTCGACTTCCTTACCGTTGCACCACACACGTCGCACGCCACAAACACATCACAAGCAGCAGTAGCCATTGTCACGACTTACTCGGACTACCTAGTATCCGACACTGCCTCAATCTCTGTACAGTATGAGTGATGTCAGTATGGGTCGCACATACAACGTTCTCTAGCAACAACAGTTTCACATACGGTACACAAACACCTAACACGTTTTCGTATACACTCGCGTCTTGTTACGTGCTGCACCTGAACGACCGCACACCAGACTGCCAGACTGCGCGTATGATAGATACCGCTGACTCACGCCGCGTTGTGTAACTCGGGCACCGCCGGCCGCCGCCGCTGACTCACCGCGTTGTGTCACTGCCGCCGCCGCCGCCGTGTGTGTTGCTCCGCTTTGTGTAATCGACAAAAAAGTTTTACGCAACTGCTGAAACAGTACAGTGTAAAAAATAAAAAAACAACTTGTTGCACACGAACAAGAACCGCGACTTTAAAAACAAAGACAACTACTGAAACGGTACAGTGTAAAAAATAAAACACAACTTGTAGCACACGAACAAGAACCGCGACTTTAAAAACAAAGACAACTACTGAAACGGTACAGTGTAAAAAATAAAACACAACTTGTTGCACACGAACAAGAACCGAGAATTAAAAAACAAAGACAACTGCTGAAACAGTACAGTGTAAAAAATAAAACACAACTTGTTGCACACGAACAAGAACCGCGACTTTGACAACAAAGATTTTAAGCAACTCATCCCTCCCTCATCCCTCTTTGGGACGCCTTAGAACCGGCGTTACATATCTACTAATATGCTTGGAAAGTTTTTGGAAAACCTGATCTTGGTCCATCTCGCATCAACAGATGGAAAGATCTAACAGTTTCAGAGTTAAACATTTTTATTGCCATAATTTACCACATGGGAACGATCAGACTCAATCGCTTCAATGATTATTGGAAAACCAACAGACTATTTAATATACATATTTTTAAGGAATTTATGAGCAGAGATCGGTTTTTATTGATTTTAAGAGCAATTTATTTTTGCAAAAATGATCATGTTCTGGCTGAGACAAACCGTTGGCACAAAATTAGGTTCTTACTATCTTATTTCAATACTAAGATGGCCTAATGTCTACTATCCTTCTCGTGAGCTCTCTCTCTCTCTCTCTCTCTCTCTCTCTCTCTCTCTCTCTCTCTCTCTCTCTCTCTCTCTCTCTCTCTTGATGAAGGGACAATTTTGTGGAGAGGTCGAATTATTTTTGGCAATATATAAAAGGGAAGCGCAATAAGTGTGGCATAAAGCTATACTCACTTTTTGAGCCTACTGGGATGTGCATTCAATTTACAGTATACCAAGGTAAAAGTGGAGAATTATCAGGTAAAGGCCATGCAGGAAAAGTGGTGTTTCATCTGATGATCAACACCACTACCACCATGAACAACCTTGAACATATCTTGATGAACTATCTTGAGCATGACCACGCATTTTTTATGAACAATTACTACAGGGTGGGGCAGAGTGGACTCCCTAGTCAGTCGAATCAGTGGCCGAAGAGCGCGTGCGCGAGTTAGCGGAGTCAGAGTGGTTTCATTTGGTGGGGGGAAAGACGCCATTTTTAGTAGTCACCATGCCGTGGCCTGGCGAGCATCGTGGTTTTGTAGTCGAAACGTTCTTTAAAAATAAGGATAGTGTGGTGGCGACCTAGCGTGCATTTCGTAGACGGTTTGGTTTGAATCGTCATGATAGTGTTCCTGATGCTAAAACCATAAGGAAATGGATTACAAGTGTACGGGTGACAGGATCTGCACTGCTTAGAAAACCAGTCGGACAACCAAAGAGTGTGAGGACACCAGAGAACATAATGGCGGTGAGAGCGTCTATTGAACAATCTCCATCGCGCTCTGCGCGGAAACATGCTGCTGCTCTTGGAATGTTGGCCAGAACGGTAAGGCGAATTTTACACTCAGACCTTCATTTACACCCGATTAAGATGATGGTTGTTCAAGAATTGATGCCAGCAGATTTTGTTAAACGTACAGATGCTTGCAATGTAATACTGGCTTCTTTACAACCCGGCACTATTCTGTGGTCTAGTGATGAGGCACATTTTCACCTCTCGGGCCACAGTAAATAAGCAAAACTTTCGTTACTGGGCAGCTGAAAACCCACGAACTCTTCATCAAAAAAACCTCCTCAAGTGACTGTGTGGTGTGCTGTGTCCTCCATAGGCATAATTGGCCCCTACTTTTTTGAATCTGAAGGTGAAACCGTTACTGTGAACGCTGTACGCTATTGTGAGATGTTGGAGAACTTTTTCTTCCCCAGAATTGAAGAGTATGGTGAGGAAAATAATATGGAAGTCTTTTAGTTTCAACAGGATGGTGCCACGGCTCATACCACCCGTCGCTCTCGCCAACTTCTGCAAGAATGGTTTCCCGGCCGCTTGATCTCATTACGAGGGGATGTTTCATGGCCCCCTCGCTCCCCCGATCTAAGCCCATGCGATTATTTTCTTTGGGGTTACCTCAAATCTGAGGTTTACAAAGTTCGACCAAGGACCTTGGAAGCCCTTAAGGAAGCAATTGTTGATGTTATTACTGGAATAACGCCAGATATGCTGCGTAGAGTTTTTGAAAACTTCACTGAACGGCTGAATATGTGCATCGCTCGTCAAGGTCGTCACCTGGACGATATCATTTTTAAAACTTAATAAAAAATAAATGACATTGTATGTAGATTTCAGAAATAAAAAGGTTTTGTAATAATCTTGTATGGTTTTTATACAGTTAACCGATCAAATCAGGGAGTCCACTCTGCCCCACCCGGTATAATAGTATTGTTTTGGCTTCTCAACTATTAGCACATGATACCTACTGCACAAATACCTTGCGAAGAGATCGTCAACATACACCACGAGATGTGAAAAGTGCAAAACTTGTAAAAGGTGAGTCAATTGCCAGATATGCCAATGGTATAATGATTGGCAAATAGCGGGACAAACGCCTTGTTTCATACATTTCTACAAAACATGAGAACACCATGGCTGTTTCCCTGACTAAACGAGGAGAACAACATTTGAAACCACTGCCCATCATACACTATAATGCAGATATGAAAGGAGTAGACCGCCATGACCAGCTCTTGGCTTATTATCCACTTGAGCATAAGTCAGTAAGATGGTATAAGAAGGTCTTTATACACATCATGCACACGCTAATCAATTCATTCCACTTGTACAACTTCTCAAATGTAACAAGAACAAATCTGTATGACTTCAGGCTTTCAGTTATAAATCAACTGCTTCCTCCTAAAATTGAGCCTCGTACAAGCCCCAGACCATCAGGAACTACAAGTCATGTTCTTTCAAAGATGACAAAGAAGACCCCTGATAATTCACGTGTATCACGCAGAAGTTGTCTTGATTGTGCTAAGAATGGCAAGGAAATAAGAACAATATATTTCTGTGGCCAATGTCCTCAAAAACCTGCTTTGTGTGCAATATTTAGCATAATTCAAATTACACTCCAAAAAAGACGAATAAAAAGGAAGCTCATACAAACCCAGACGCCGATTATGAAGAAAGTAGGCCTATAGTCGAATAGATACAACTTCCGCTATTCGCCGTCATGTATATGGTTATATTATGAGAAAAGAACATCCTACTGTAAAAAAAAAAAAAAACTGTTAGTTTCATTAAGGGACGCAAATTTGTTTAGAGGCAGCATTTTTTCTCTCAAGAGTGTTTTAGTTACTTTGGGGTATCAATACAAAAAGTTGAATAGGAGGAGAATTTTATTAGAAAGAAATGACATTGTTGCTTGGCGTTGCCAATTTCTGTGGGAGGTGAAAGACTTAAATTTTGATAACATAGTGTGGTTAGACGAAACATGGGTAAATACCGGCCACACTGTCTCTCGAGGATGGACTGATGACACGACTGAAGGAACATTAGCCGCTCCTATTGGCAAAGGTGGTAGGCTGATTTTACTGCACGCTGGCATATCTGGAGGGTTTGTTCCTAATTGTTGCTTGTTATTTGCTTCAAAGCAAACCACAGACTACCATGAAGAAATGAACCATGACACTTTCAAAATGGTTCAGAGAATCACTTCTACCTAAACTTTCTGCTCCATCGGTTATTGTTATGGACAACGCCCCATACCACTCCAAGATTTTCAATAAGGCCCCAACGCAAGGTAACAAAAAAGCGGAAATTCAGGCATGGCTTTGCGAGCATAACATACCATTTGCAGAAGATTTTACAAAAGCCGAGTTGTTGTAAATATGTGAAATGAATAAACCACCGGTCCCCAAGTATATTATAGATGAGATGGCTAAACCCAAGGACATAAAATTGTCAGACTCCCACCTTACCATTGCCATTTCAATGAAATAGAGATGGTTTGGGCACAAGTTAAGGGACACGTTGTCCGGAACAATAAAAAATTTAACATGACTGAAGTTAGGAGGTTAACCGAAGAAGGACTTCAAAAAAGTTACAACCGTAGAATGGACGGATATCGTAAAGCACAAAAAAATCTATTTTAGAAGCGTGGGCACAAGGTCTTATTGAAACAGCAGCAGAGGAAATGATCATTTCACGTGAATGGAGATGACAGTGACAGTGAAACTAGCGACCTTGAAGATTTGCTGACGAATATAGAGTGCAAACTGACCAAGGAAAACAGGAAATATACGTCAACAGAACGTATGCTGACGAAGCAGATATTGACGATGATGATTTGGATGGAATAAATCCACTGCCAGCAACGCACGGAAACGTCCTAGTTTTCGCAGTATTACGTAAGATTCTTATTGCAGCTATATGTATGTTTATTTCAATAACAATTACGAAAATGTCTGATAATACTAGGTTATTTTAATACGACGAACTTCAAGAAATACACCTGATACCTACTCAAATTTAAACTATTGTGTTACTCTAGTGTGTTTAGAGGCGGAAGGAAATGTCGCTCATTTCCTAACGATACAGTTATGACGAAACATGCGGCTAGTGGAGAAAGGTTTTATTGCACTTTTCTGCGAACGCTGGCCGGACGCTGAGTGGCGCGGAGCTGAGGGGCGGTGTTTGAAGTATTTTGACAGCCCCCGCAATAAATATATTCATGCTGTGAATGCAATATTAGGTTTTCAGAGTACCCAAATTATTTGTCCTTCACGATATCCGAATTATTTAGTAGTTGTAGATTATTATATAGTATAATGGTAACATATTAATATCGCACATATTTGTGTTAAATTAGAGAAATGTCGTTTCTGATTACTAGTGTAAACAATCAAAAGACAATACACACTGACGCGTTGTTTGTTGGTAAGTACGCTGGTGCGCACCGTCTGATGTTCTCTGCTCAGTGTTCGGTGAGAAAGTGACCGCTCACGGCAGTGTCCGCACCAACGCGGCAACACCACGGCATCAGTCTCCACACTGCTCGCTGTCCCTCCACACCCTTACAATACGGAAATTGTATCTATTCGACTATAGTGTGTCAGATAAGAACACATTGAAGCAACTGGATAGTGCAAATTCAAGTCTATCTGAAGTGCTGTTGTGGCCAGAAACTCCAAAAAGAAAAGGTAAAGGAAGACAGAACGGGTCCCTTTTGTAATATCATATAAACAATGGAAAGCTCTGTTCGAAGAGAAAGAAGCCAAAAAGAAAAATATAGAACAAGAGAAAGAAAAGAGAAAAAGAAGACAAGTTGGAAGCGGGAAAGAAGTTGAAGAAAAGTGTAGGCCGGTTAAGTGCCAAAGTCAACGAAAGAACTGGACACATGTCAGATAGTAAAAACGTGGTTTAAAGAGTCAAAAGGTTTTAAGTTTAAGAAAAAAGGTAAACCACGAGCAGAACAATCAACTTGCAGAGAAACGGAAAACAAGAAAGACTTAAAAACTCAAGAAAAAATATGTTCTAACTAACAAGGTCGCTCAAGACACCTCTGATTATCGCCAAGTAGGCCTAGGATTGTGCTACAAGTGTGGCAACAATTTCAAAGCTATCGACTCAATGAAAAAAGTTGAATGTGATCTGTGCAGTAAAACTTTTCACAAGAACTGTTTGGATGACTTTTCCCTTGAAGACAATGAAAATATGTATGTGTGCAAAGCCTGCTTGCAAATTTGGAGGAGAAATAGTAAATGAACTTAAAATTCCATGAAAATATTTTGAAGTTTTATGTTAAATAATTAGTAAATAAAGAGACAATTTTTTTGTTTAATTACAGCCCTATCTGTTTTTCATTTAATCTACTGTTTAATCCTCCTACCCATGCTAATAACCATCGCCCAAACCATTGGCATTTAGGTGCCAATTACCATGGTTATTGGCATGTGCCAATAGATATAGCTTTGGGTGCCAATAACTGTAGTTTTAAAAATATTAACTTTTTAAATTTCTTTATAATTTACTACGAATAATTTGATTGGTTGTCACTTAATTTTTAGTTACTGTATGTATTGATGAAATCATGAACACAAACTATGAATTGATAACTTAAAACCCGAATGTGTTATTAACAATAACTTCCATTTTTTTTTTTTTTTTTTATAAGGGCATAAAACACGCAGGTTATCAATGCCCGTAGGGTTAACGGACACCTACACTTTAAAAATATGGTGTCACGTTATCAGTGCAAGGAATAAAATAGCGGATCTCTGTGTCAAATAACATTATTATCACATTAAGACAATAAGAAAAACAACAGCAGTGTACGGAAGACTAAAAAACTAAATAACAGATAAATAATTACGTTAATAAATATAATAACATCTAATGCTAAAACCAGGTAAGTTAGTGAGGGTAGGTTGTAAAGGGACCCACCCTCACCAATAACAAATAACAAATAAATAGAAGGACAAAAGTGCCCGTCTCCTTACGTGACACCTACATATTAAGATAGTGGTGTCTCTCACCTCACAGAAATTTTTAACTGTAAAGGGGTTTACCCTTGATTAAAACACAGAAATTTTCCTAACGAAATTTAAAAGAATTGCACTTAGGCGGTGCTAGTTAAGAGCCTTAAAACTAAATAACAACTCAGGGGTGAACTGTAAAAGGGCTCACCCTTACCTAAAAACTAGCGGTTAAAATGTTTACTAAAACTAACTCAGGTACTATATCACTCATATTCTGGACATTAATTTAGTGCTCTCCAGAAAACTAAAGAGCTTCGTTAAAACATCTTCTTTGTCACCAAGCAACTCATCTAACCGGCCTGGCAAACGATGTGCTCTCCTCTGCCCGGCGAAGAGGCGGCAGTCTATCAACACGTGGCTGACGTTTAACGCCATATTACACTCCGCACACTGCGGTGGATCACCACGACTCATTAGGAAACTGTGAGAGAAGCGAGTGTGTCCGATACGGAGTCGACACAGTACAACCTCCTCTCTACGGTTAGTGCGGTAAGCAGTCGACCAAGGCTTTACTGTGTATTTTAATCTGCCGAAGTTTGTTATTGGTTACTTGATCCCACGATATATTCCACTGATGTTGTAGTCGTAACTTTACAATCGGCTTTAGATCGGACGCGATTGATCGCCTAGTACATGGAGTCAGAGAGATTGCTCCTTTGCTGCCCTATCTGCGATCTCGTTACCAGGTATTCCAGTATGTCCAGGTACCCACAGAAACGTAATTGCGATACCCCGAGACCATCATCTCGCTCAAAGCGTAGCGGATCTTACGAACAAGGACATGTTTGGAGTACATGTCCTTGATAGCCAGCAGACCGCTTAGAGAGTCAGAGCACACTACCACCCTATTTGTTCTTGGACATACAATATTTAACGATTTCAAGATAGCTGTTAGTTCTGCTGTGTATATTGAAGATTCAGGAGTGAGGCAGGAATTTGTACTCTCTATTGGAAGTGACAAAGGCACAACCCGTTCCTGCCTCACTCTTTGAGCCATCTGTGTAGATAACATCGCAGGGTGAACAGGATGACAATATTTCTCTACAGGAGCTTGTGGACAACAGTGATGCGTCTTGCTTGTTCAACTGTAATAACGACAGTATTACATTGGGAGTTCTGACTGTCCATGGTGGCCTATCCATCTCGTGACATACTTCAACATCAATCGCTCTCATGTCCACTTCTGCGAGATGTAAACAGGATTCTAATGCCAAAAGGTGCGGGGGCATTAGGTTTATTGTGGTACAAGGGAGCAAGCGATGTGTCTAAGACTACCTCGAAGGCCGGATTTTTCTGGCCTTGATTTTTTAAACTAAAAAAATAGTTCATAGCCAATTGAACACGTCTGAAAGATAGGGATGGCTCACCACTCTCAGCTAAAAGACTGACAACGGGGCTTGAACGAAAAGCCCCAGTAGCCAGTCTGACAGCAGAATGATGGATTGAGTCCAACATTTTTAAGGGCTGTTGGCTTGGCAGAAGAATAAACCTGTGATCCATAATCAATACAAGGTCGAATATATGCTTTATAAAACTGAAGCATGCATTTTCTATCTGCACCCCATTTCGTTCCGCTTAGAGCTCTCATCGCGTTAAGTCTCTTTAGACATTTCGCCTTAAGTTCTTTAATGTGCGGGAACCCACGTCAGTCTGTAATCAAACCACAACCCCAGGAATTTCACACAGCGACTCGCTGGGATTATTATTCTATTTATCCTAAGAGTTGGATCAGCGACGTTCCTCAGTCGAGAAAAAGTTATACATTTAGTCTTTGAAGGAGAGAAAGAAAACCCGTTTTGGTTGCTCCAATCTTCAAGACGGTGGATGGTGAGCTGAAGGTACCTCTCTGCAGTAGCCAGCCTCCTGGCAGGGACAAATACAGCAAAGTCATCTACGAATAGAGAGCATCTGACAGGAGCTCTGACGCAGGAAGTGATGCTGTTTATGGCCACAGCAAAGAGAGTACAACTAAGGACACTCCCTTGAGGTATACCGTTCTCAAGAATTTTGGTGTCGGACAAATGAGTTCCCAGTCTTACATTAAAAGAACGTTCATCCATAAAACCTTTAATAAAATATAACATATTACCGCCGACGCCCCAATTTGAAAGGGTATTTATAAACTCCCCTACGCCAAGCTGTATCATACGCTTTTGTAATATCGAAAAACACAGCAACAAGTTGCCTCCGTTCAAGGAAAGCATTCAGGATTGACGACTCTAGACACACTAGGTGGTCTAGAGTTGAACGGCCTTGACGGAAACCACATTGCTGTGGAGACAGGAGATTATTGTGTTCCAGGAACCATACCAGTCTACGATTTACCATTCGCTCCAGTATCTTACAAAGACAACTGGTAAGCGAGATAGGCCTGTAGCTAGTAGGGGAGAAACTTGTCTTGGCCAGGTTTGTATAATGGTACAACCGTAAGAGTTTACGCCATGAACTTGAAAAGCTGCGTTCTTGAAAAATTCTATTGAAAAGGGACAAGAGGCACGCTTTAAGCTCTACAGGAAGGTTTCTCAACATGGCGTAGTGGATGTCGTCAGCACCGGGAGCTGAGTTTATAATGGGAGAAATAGCAGATTCTAGTTCGTCAAGGGAAAACAATAAATTTAAGGGACTTATATAGTTATTTTCATTTATGGGCTGTGCTTCATGTTGTACTTTATATCGCTGGAACAAAGGACTGTAGGACGTAGTCCTCGACACGTTAGAGATGGACGAGGCCAGAGCGTTTGCCACATCTTTCGGCTCGGTTAATATGGTGTCGTTCACCCTTAAGCCAAGAATAGGCAGAGGTGGCTGTCTTCCGCAAACTGCCTTTAGTCTCCTCCACACCAGAGATAAAGGGGGTGGTACGGTTAATCGAAGAAGTAAATTCCTTCCACGAATTTCGTCGACATCTTTTAAATATGAGTCGAGCTTTAGCTCTGGCAAGACGAATCGTGCGAGGTTTTCCTCGTCGGGAGATCTATTAAATATCCGCAAGGCTTTCCTGCGCTCCCGAAGCGATATCCTACACTCTTCTGTCCACCAAGGTAAGTTTCTTCTTTTGATGATTCCTGTTGTTTTTGGAATACTTTCTAGAGCGGCGCTTGAAATAGCAACTGTTATATGTTGACGGCGGAGTCTATAGCTACTGATGTTGAAACATCTGGTGCCTGTAAAATTTGTTTAAATTTGTCCCAATCTGCCTTATCAAGCACCCATTTAGGTCTTTGGGGCACATTACCTGGAATATCGAGAACTTTAGTTATGACCGGTGCATGGTCGCTACCGTAAAGGTCAGAGGAAACTGACCAATCGAAGCGGTAAGCAATTTGTGGTGTGCACACGGTTAGATCTAATACTGACAGGAACCTGTTCTCGGGCAAAGATAAGTTGGCGAGCCATCGTTCAACAAAACAAGATTCAGATCATCAAGGACTTGGAAAAACCATGTTGCCCCTTGGAGAGCAAGTAGTAGAGCCCCAAACACGATGGTGGGCGTTCAAATCGCCCACAAGTACGAAAGGATGAGGCAATTGATTAAGAAGGTCCAATAGATCTTCTCTTGGAAGACATTCTGGTGGCGGGGGGGTATAAACACAACAGATATGTAATTTAAACGGTATGTCAATCTTTATGCATATTACTTGTAGAGGTGTGTTCAAAGGTACCTCCACTGTATTCAGAGAGGAAGGATTCGCGAGAACCATAACTCCTCCACATGCATGTCCGTCATTATGGTTGTCATGGCGGAAGATATCCCATCCCCTGATGGAAAATTGGCATGCACGGTGAAGCTTGGTCTCTCCTGAATACATATGACATTTGGTTTTATTTGTGATGCTAGTAGGTTCAGGTCTTCCAGATGGCTTCGCAGTCCGTTAATATTCCATTGTATAATATTCATATAAAATTAGGTTTTAAAAGTAATTTTGTTGTTTTTTGTTTTTTCCTTGATTTTGTTTAAAATTTACATTTAGTTTTTTCAATTTCTGAATGTGGCCTAAGGTCGTCATCAAATAAAATCCTCCTCCATTAGGCTGGATTTGGAGGACTGGTATGAGGGAGGGGTTCTGTTGGCACCCTTTGACCGTTCGACCACTTTAGAGGCAATTTTTTTATTTATCCCAGAAAACAAGTCTTTGGCGTACTTCCGGAGATATATTTTTTTTCCCCGTCACGCTGGAACCTCCAGCATTAGGGGGTTTTAAAAAATTGAGCAGCAACCTGGCCTTCAGTAGACTGTTGCTTGTTAAAAGTGTTCCGTCCCTTGGTTTTGAGTAGGTGTAGCCGGTCTTACAGACACAGAAGGTGCAAGTTCTGGTATATCAGTGCCTCCACTACGTGGGAAGGTCTTGGCACTGATTTGTGTGTACCAAGGCCAGCAACCTGTTGCGTTAGTTAGACTCTAACCATGCCTTCCAGAGCTTGAGCAGGAAGCACACGGTTTCGGTTGCACAGGGACAGAGGCACAGCCTGAGAATAGGATAACGTCCTTCTTCGGGGTTTGTCCAAGTCGTTTCCTATACTCTTTACGAGCATCGCCGAAGACAATTTCTCGCTAGTAACAATTTTCAGCACTTCCTTTTCCTTCTAAGTATATTTTACAGCTGCGAGAGCTTGAAGGATGCTTGCCCTTGCAGTTGACGCACTGTTCTTCGCCACCGGCACAGTCCTTGTCACTGTGACCACTTTTTCCACAAAGACTACATGTTTCAGGGTTATTGCAAGTTTTGCTCGAATGCCCCCAAAACGTTGAACATCTATAACACCTCTGGGGATTTCTAAAAGTATGGGCGAACTTGTAGAGAAAAGATATCCTGCCTCTAATTGTGGCTGGTGGGTGAGGAAGGGCAAAAGTCAAAATGTGACCTGGTGTAGGTGTCGGTACACCGTGTTCAACCTTCATTATTCTCACCACATCAGTCACAAGACAATCTTTCAGTTCTTCTTTCAACTCTTCAATTGAGCAACATAGCATATCGCGACAGAATACAATTCCTTTGCAGAAGTTTAATGTCTCATGAGGATGGACAACGACTTCTACTTTGTCGTAAAAGGATCTCATGGAGAGAGAAATTTCTGAGCCTGTGGAGCGTTCGCAGCCTCTACCAAGATGCTTCCATTACGGAGCTTCCTAACAGAAGACGGCGAGCCGCCACTCTTCGACTAGAGCCTTATTAACAAGGAAGGGGCTCACCTTTGCCAAGTTCTGAGTATCGTCTTTGTGTTTGAATACTAGAAAAAAGTGGGGTGGGAAGATTTTGAATATTAATTTTTCTTGTCTGCAGTTTTTCTCTGTTTGTTTGTTTCCTCTTCAGATTCTGAAGAGAGAGCACGCTTCTTTTCCAGATCCATAGAATCTCTTTCTACAACTCTATCATTTGCTTGAGAAGGGTTTAATGTAGCCATTCAATATTTTAACCAGCGCATCGTGATTAAAGGTGCAGGCCGAGACATCGGGAACGGGGTGTACCCTCGGGAACCTGTCAGCCAAAGCTTGGCAGGGCACCCTACCCCCAGTTCCCCGGGGCCCCGATGTTATCTCGTTTAACCGAGTCGGGAATTCACGCACGACTCGGGCTCGCACGTGGCAACAGAAATCTCCGACATTTCTGTCCAATAATCACTTCCTGACCAGGGACCGACGAAGTGGCTGGCACCAGGATTCATACTACCGTTTGCTTCGGCAGAGAGCAAGCTCACATCAGCTCTCTTCTGCTACACCTTCTCAGAGTGTAGCAGTTCAAGCACTCCCCACAAACAATAGCACGATCCAGTCAGGAAAAAGGAGGAATTAGGAATAGGTAGGATTTATGGATGAGACAGGGGAAAGTGCCAGGATTGGAGATGTGTCTGGCACTAGCTCGGGGTACGAAAGGTCGCCAACCTTTAAACGTCAGAGTAAGACGTCCCCCTACGGGCACAATAACTTCCAAACTTGCTCCTTAAAGCGCCAATAACTGTAGCTTTTACCCTAGTAGCTTACCAGCGCATCTTGCTAAAAAGAGCGGCCGATTAACAGAGAACGGGCATGCCCTCGGGCATCACACAAACCGTAGTTTGAATGACGACCCTATCCCCCCCGAGGCCCGGTTTCAATCGTTTGCCCAATCATGGAAAAACGTGCACAACTTGGGCTCACTCGTGGCAACAGGGGCTCCGACACCACTGTCTACTCAGCACTTCCTGCCCATGGACTGAAGTGGCTGGCTTCTTAACCAGTACATGGCTTACGCCTCGGCAGAGACAAGCTCACATCAGCTCTCAGACACCAGGTAGGGCTACCAGTGTCGGCTTCAGCACTCTTAGTGAACCCTGTACTAGGACGGTCATACAAGACAGGTAAGATAAAGGAAGGTGAAATAACTCCTGGAAATTTCTAGAGTCGGAAAAAGAAGAGGGTAGCCAAGGTTGGCTGGATAGTACAAAAGTAGAATTTCATAACGAAAGGAAGTAAAGTGAAGATTCAAAGAAGGGAACATGTCACAAGTAAGTTGAAGTAATGACATCAGCTCGGGTACCCCGTGGTCGCAATCCATGTACTCATAAAGATTACGAGCCCCTGGGGCAGATGAAATTGAAAACTGAAGTGGCAGTAAGTATCCCTAGAAGATATAGCACAGATACCTAACAACGAAGAATGGAGGTAGAAGGTATTACACAATAAATGTGAATGGAAACATCGAAGTAAATAATAGAGAAATTAGACAGTCCAAAAATTATATTTATGGTAAATAAGCCGTATTGTTTTAATATATTTCGAAGGTGTTGATACTGTTGTCCCTTTTTTCCACCAAACTAAGGGATCATCTTTCCTATCCAAATTGTAGTCTTCAAAATACCTGTCTACTTCTATGATAGCTCTTGACATGTTGGTTCCTTTCTTCTTTTTTTTTAACAGAAGGTCGTCCAAGTTTTTGAACACAGAAATTTCATCTGCATCTTTGACCTTATCTGTTGTTATATTCTGATTGTTGGGTGATCTCTAATTGTTGTTTTCATTATTTGCTATTTGTGAGACAACCATGTTGTTACTCTTTGTTTAACTCTATTGCCAATTTCATGACGAGAGAAACATAAGTTTTTAAACCTCGGATTGAGGAAAGTTACAAGAGTAAGAGTTTGGCTATTTTCCAGATTACTAAACCTCTCTTTATATTCATTCAACAGCTTTTTTTTTAGATACTTCACGTATATTTGGAGAGGATTCCTTTGCTGCTAATTTCCCACAAGTTAATGCTAAAGAGCTTGTGAGCGGAATCATTACGAATACTGAGGCATATTTTTCACCACTTATAAAGGGTTAGCCAGTGAAACGGGAAGATTGGAGATGGCCTTGACAGTTGGAATGTGAGTGGTGGGGGTAATAGTGGCCGGCTCCTTTCTACCTGCGTGTCCCGCCATTTAGTTGAGATGGATTGTTGGATGGGTTAACACTGTGGCTACGCGGTTAAAGCGTATTATACGAATGGTGAGAGTTTGGTGAAAACGCGACGTGCTTTTCGACGCCATTTCAACATACCGCGCAACAGGCCTGTCCTTCGGATAACGCAATTCGGAAACAACCTTGAACAAACTGGATCAACGTTTTAAAAATGAGGTGGGAGTGCAAAAACCCTTCGAACCCCTCAAAATATCGCCACTGTTCAACAGGCAATGCTCAGAAGTTCACGCCGATCTGCCAAACAACAAGCTCTAAGCCTTGGAATAAGTAACACTTCGGTGAGGAGGATTCTTCATCAAGATTTAAATTTTCACCCATATAAAATACAGATTGTGCAATCTCTCAAACCAACTGACCATCAGAAACGATTAAAATTTTGTGAGGAAATGGCCAGAAGACTCGAAGAAAATGTCGACCAAGTAAACAACTTGTGGATGAGCGATGAGGCGTATTTCCACCTCTCTGGTTTTGTTAATAAACAAAACTTCAGATACTGGTTTGAGGAAACCCCTGGCGCACTTCATGAAACGCCTCTTTATGCTGAAAAAGTGACGGTTTGGTGTGCAATGCCGGCAAGAGGAATCATAGGCCCAATTTTCTTTGAGGATAGCAATGAAAGTGCTGTGACTGTTAACGTTACGTTGCAATGATCCAGAACTTTCTTACGCCACAACTCTCTCGTTTTCCAGTAAATGAACACACAATGTTCCAACAAGATGGGGCAACAAGCCACACTGCAAGAGTTGCTATGAATGCTGTGAATTCTTTGTTTCCAGGTAGCGTCATTTCCCGAAACGGGGATATCCCTTGGCCCCCTCGCTCTCCAGATTTGACAGCCTGTGACTTTGGGATTACTTAAAAACAAGAGTTTTTCAGAACGATCCACCTAGAACTATCCCTGCCATAAAAAAACGAATTCGGGACAAAATCGAAGGAATACCAGTCAATATGCTGCAAAATGTCATGAGAAACTTCCAGGCTCGGCTGCAGCAGTGCATAGATTCCAATGGAGGACATATGACAAGTGTTATATTCGAAAAATAATTTTTTTACTTATTGTACAGTAAATGGTTACCTTTTTTTTCTTTATAATTATAACCATTAAATAATAAACTTAATTTTCTTAAAGAATTAGTTACTTATTTAAATCTTCCCGTTTCACTGGCTAACCCTGTATTTTGAGTCACTACCAAAAATAGGTTCAACCATAACCTATAAACTTAGTAATCTCCCATCAAAAAATGCAACCCAACAAAAAATTGAATCCTTTTCTAAAAAGAAAAAAAACAAACTTTTCCAAATTACTCTCTAAAAACCGCAAAAAAATCGTGGCAAGCTCCACAAGAAATTAAAAACAACGTTCGGTTCAAATAGAGCGCCATGCCCGCCACATCGCTGGGCTCGTTAAAAAACTGATCGGCCCTACAACCGCAGTGAACGGCTTCTGTGTGCCGGGCGCCCGGTTTCTGGATGTCGTGAGTCCAGCTCGAACGTCATCTGAGCCCCGGCCCTGCTGCGAGGTGCTGATCGCCGGCACTAACGACCTGGCAGTCGGCGAGCAGCGGAATACATCTGGAGGGGTACATCGCTTCTGGATCCTCCAACACCGAGTTCATCCTCACCACACTGCCGCACCGCCACGATCTGGACCCAACCCACCCTGTCCACTATCAGACCGTGCTCGTGAATGCCTACATAGAGGAACTGGCTGTTAGACACAAACTTAGAGTGCTAAACTTTAATGACATCGGCCGTAGGTATTTCACGAGACACGGCCAACATCTCTCCTGGCGGGGCAAACGGTTACTGGCTGGGAAGATCGTGGCAGCGATGAGACCAGCCACTCAAGGACCGGGGATGACGGCGCAGCCACGATTCCAGAGGAATCATTGTACAACGGCTGCAACCACCGACAACATTCCATCGCCCGCTGCCGCCAGAGGAGAGTCGGCGACCACCCGTCAACGGCCAGCTGGCATACAAAATGTCACCTACGCGGACGCCGTAAGACGCTGCCCCAGTCCTGACATTTTGCAGAGCAAAGGATGCTCTGCAAACTTAAAAGAAAATTCAGTTTTTTTAGGAAGTCCACTTTACAGCAAAGGACTAAATTGACAGACCAAAATCGGCAAAATCAGACAAATCAAAAATTACATGTTCAAGGTTCCCTAAGACTACTCCACCAAAACGCTCAGTACGCAACCAACAAATTGGATGAAATTCAGCTGATGTGTGAGGAGCTGAAATCAGACATTCTCGTTGTAACCGAGAACGGTTTTAACAACGAAAACCTTGAACTATGCAAAATTCCAAATTACGAATTGGCAGAAGCGTACTGTCGCCAGAACTCCAAAGGAGGTGGTGTAGCAATTTTTCTGAGACAAAATTTAGTTTTCACAAAATTTCCAATCAAAGTAACGACCGCGAAAGATTTCGAAGTAGTTGGGATCAAAGTACAAACTAACAGGTCAACATTAATTGTGATAGGGATTTACAGGTCTCCCAGTGGAAATGAAGATCAGTTTTTTTCAAAATTCGAAGCGTTACTCACTGACCTGACTAACCATCAATACGATTACGCATTGATGGGAGATCTCAACGTGGATGCGATGGACAGCAACCATCCATCCACCAAGCGACTAGTCGATCTGCTGAGGTCATTTGGCCTTGAACTGTTGGTCAAAACTCCAACGAGAGTGACGGCCACAACACAGTCGGCTATTGATAATATCATTACGAACATTGAAAATGTCACAGTGTCGGTGGTCAACACAGCTATCTCGGACCACTATGGCCAAGAGGCTGTCATTAGTGGAAAAACAAATCGTGAGAGAGCCAAAAACTATCAAAACAATAAGAGACACAAGGCCAGAAAATATCGCTCTCCTCAACGCTTCCCTTTCAAAAGAAAAGTGGAATTTTCTAAATTTGTCACATCCCGTAGAGCAGCAGTTCCAAACTTTCAATGAATGTTTGAGTTTCCACCTCAACACCTGTTGCCCTACAAAAACGGTTAAAGTTCGTCCAAAGAAGATACAAAATACTTGGATCACCAAAGGTATTCTGGTTTCGAGACAAAAACTCAAGTTTTTCTCCGAAATAAACAAAAAGTCAGCCAATGAACAGTTCAAAATCTTTTTTCGAAAGTATAAAAAAATTTACAGAAAGGTGATCCAAGCTGCAAAAGCGTATGATGTCGCAAAATCAATTATTTCTTCAAAAAACGTTTCCAAAACTGTATGGGGCATCATTAACAATAAACATCAAGAATTCAAGCAAATCACAGACAAAATTTGGGACACACTTGTGAGTGATGCTTCTAGGGTCGCCGACGAGTTTAACGGCTTCTTTGCGTCTGTTGCTTGTGGATGGGGCCCTCTTCCATCAATGCCACAGGGGAACCCCACGCGTAGACAGAGTCCAAATGCCTCAATGGCTCTGACTCCCGTAGTTGAGGAAGAGCTTGATAGAATTATTCAAGAACTCCCTGCCAAAAAATCAAATGATCTAGAATTGAGATCCATGTGGTTAATTAAAAAATGCTCAAGGCATATTGTAAAACCACTGACTCAATTAGTCAATTTGTCTTTTAACTCAGGAATTTTTCCCTCACTCCTAAAAATTGCATCCGATTTTCAAGAAAGAAAACCCCTGTTCAATAAATAACTATCGGCCCGTCTCAATTTTGCTTATTTTAAGCAAAATATTTGAAAAACTTTTTCTAGCGAGAATGCTTTACTTCTTAAATAAAAACAACCAGCTTTCTGAACACCAATTTGGATTCAGGAAAAATAAATCGACAATAGACGCAGTGCTGAGTCTGGTTGATATGGTTGTAGAGGGGCTAGAACGTCAGGATCACACATTAAGTGTGTTCCTTGACCTATCTAAAGCATTCGACTGCGTTGACCATGAAATACTGCTTGACAAACTACAATCTCATGGCATCAGAGGCGTGCCGCTCTTATGGCTTAAATCATTTTTAAATCAGAGAGCTCAAGTGGTTCAGATCTCAAACCAATTTTCCAAACCAATGCAACTGAGCTATGGAGTTCCCCAGGGATCTATACTCAGCCCAATCCTGTTCTTGTTGTATGTCAACGACGTACATTCATCGCTGCTGCATGGCAAAATCGTGCAGTACGCTGATGACACGACTCTCTGTTTCAGAGATAACTCACAAGAAGGTTTGGAACTACAAACCTTTGTCGATATCAACAACTGTGTTCAATATTTCAACAGCCTCAACCTTCAAACAAATTCTTCTAAATCCAACGTGCTAAATTTCGCGCTGCGCCCAGTGGACTCCCAATGTGGGTCAGCTGTCATGTTGGCAGATTCCATATTGGAAGAAGTCTACTCCGCTAAATTCCTTGGAATACTCCTCGATCGAGGGTTGACATGGAAACAACCACATTGACCATGTGTGTACCAAACTGTCCTCAGGAATATATGTTTTGAGGTCCTTGGCCCGGTATTGCCCCAGTCAGGTATTGATTGCGGCATATTATGGGCTAATTCACTCCCACCTTTCTTATGGGGTGGTGTTGTGGGGGGCCTGTGCAGGCAACAATTTCCTGAGGGTGTTCAAATTACAAAAAAAGCGATTCGTATTATCGCAAAGTTGAATGAATTTCAGAGAGTCGTGCAGGACAGCATTCAAAAATTTGAAACTGTTGACTTTGCCCAGTCTCTACATTTTAGAAACATCTTTGTTCTGTTTGTCTAAATGTGCCCTTACCAGGGGACGTGACATACACGGGTATGAGACTAGAGGCAGAGATAACTACCGAACTGGAAGACACAGAACGGTAGTTTATGAGCACTTGCCTTCGCAGGCAGGTGTTCAATTCATCAACAGATTGCCAAATTCTATGAAAAACGCCCAAACGCCCAAGGCGTTTAAAAAACTCGTCTTAAGCGCTTTCTAGTGTCAAAGGCATTCTACAGCGTTGACGAGTTTCTGGCGTTTAACTGGGAGACCGCCCAATTCGATAACTGACTCCAGCGCTGTAAGTGGGTTGAAATTGGCGAAGGATGAAAGAGTCTGGAATGTATGAAAATTATGTAAGTTTGAATGTGGTAGTTGTGTGGTATGAGAGTTTAAAAGTTAGAAATAATTATGACGTTTTGCCATACAATGTGAAGAAATTGTTGCGAGCAATAAAAGATTTGATTTGATTTGATAACATTAGTTCACATGCCATTCTCCACTCATTTTGTGACAAAGTGGGCAGATCTTTGTCGAGGGGGCTAGGGTTGCTTTTAAAGGTTCATGGATGAGTACGAACCTCTTCAGCATCAAGAACGTGGAGTTCCATCTTGTTGAAACATTTTGAATTAATTATTTCGGTGCATTATTTTTTCGTTGGCTGAAAATCTGCAGTAAATAATTTTAAAAAAGCTTCATCAATTTTGGCTTTCTGGCTCATTGTAATATTTCTGGGGACAAACGCAGACAAAGACTGTTGTCGAAGCGACTCAGCTCTTCTCTTGGCTAAATGTTTGGTTTGACCTGCAGCGTCCGATGTTTCCAGTGCAGTGGATGTGGATGGTAGATCTTCATGGCAATGTGAAGATTTCTCATTTGCATGGGTAGAGGACTGCAGCTTGAGTTGCGTACCGGGACCGGAAGACACATCAGTAATTATCCTCATCTTCGCCGGTGAAGTCCTGCCCTGTTGACCATCAGCATCGACAGCATCATCGGATTCGATCTGAAAAAAAATAAAATAAACCATGTATCTAGCAGGGTTGATAGTCTTCTCGAACCAAACTGGACGATTTATGGTCTTCAGACGGTTTTGGTATAGAGTAATTTTGGGCTACTGCTACTATATCCATTAAGAGGTTTAAATTTCCTCTCAGAGCAATAAGATTTGGTGATACCAGGAAAAGAAAGCATAGAAAAAGAAATGATAAACTAGCTCTTATTCGTTTAAGTCTTTGAGGGCTTTGTTGAGCGTTGCATAAGTTACTTTTCTCATAGTGCCTACGTAACACTTGAAATATTAGAGTCCTTTAGAGGGCGATTCCTCTTTCAGGCAATATATTCCGTCAAAACCGAAGAAATACGGTATCAAGCTATTCGCATTTTGTAATTCCAGGACGTTTTACAGGTCCAAATTTTAAGTATACACTGGAAAACAACCCCGTGAGCCAAGTTATCAACAGCCCTGCCGATGTGACTCTCAGAATGAATGATCACTCCAGTCTCTGGTACTGGTGGTTGTCTTACTATTGACAATTGGTATGGTTCTATCCCTTTATGTAAGCAACTCTTGCAGGACCACACATGAACAGTTGTCAGTATAATGACAAAAATAAAAGAAATATTCCTCCTGGTTTCATTGACAAGAAAATAAGGCCAGGCTTTTAAGAGTCTGTTTGGATATCAAGAGGATATTTCACTCCTATCATACCTACCTAAACAAAATAAATGTGTACCTTGTATCAGAGTTGCATCACACAGAAAAAATTTATGAAAGTACAGGAAAAAAATCAGAACTTTTAACTTGTTTCAATAAGTATAACAGAGGAGTGGATACAGTGGACAAAATGAAGTCTACATACTCCGTTTCCAGAAAGAGTAACATATGGCAACAGACTTTTTTATGATGATCATTGCTGGCAATAATGCCGTTACATAATTTTCAAAGTAATTATCAAAAAGTTTTTTGTTTTTTTGGACCATAAAAATACAAGAAGTTATCAATGGCATCTGTACACAATATGACAACCGCCTACTGTTGTAGCGTTGTCATTTAATCGTGCTATAAAGTATAGCGAAATAAAGACACCTTAAACAGTACCTTATAAATATTGTATAATTATTATTAATAATATAACAACTCGACAACTTTCCGTCAAATTGACTGTAGATGGGCCACTCTGACATAGTTGAAATCTAAATTATAAGGGTAACACAAAAAATAAATAACAATATACCAAACTTAACAATGTTATTGCCAAAGTGACTGTGTTGGGCCACTCTGGCAATTTTAAACACTAAATAACAAGGGAAATCAATACTAAATAACAGTACAACAGGAATGAAAACATTACTACCGGCAAGGCTGTATATAGGCCATACTGGTAATCAGGCCCGTGCGCATGGGGGGGGGGGGTTTTTGGGGGTTCAAACCCCCCCCTTGAAGATTGGGATATATCATATTGTTTCCATATATCAGTTTAATTGTGCTCTATTGCGCCGTCAGTTTTACGCGCATGCGCGCGCAAATATTTCCAATCGTTTGATTGCGCGCGCTTTCCGCCTGATTTGTGTTATATACTGTTTAAAAATTGGAGCTCCGACGCGCTACACAATTGGTCGCGCGGGACCAAAAACGGAGCGCGCATGCGCGGACCAGAGCGATAGAGCGACGGAGCGTGCAGCGCTCAGTCCTCCTGCAGCCACGAATAGGTGTCAATAGATGCGTTGTTGCGAGCGATAACGGGCGGCCGGCCCTAAGTTTTTGTCGTCGCTGTTGTCGTTGTAAAGTCGCCGTTTTAACGACAAGCTTTGTTTTGTATACTGAGTGGCGCAGACTGAACTAATTACACCAGAAAGCTGCAGTGTTTGTTTTCAAAGACGCACGTTACGACGTTAACATATCGTTCTACTGGAACAAAATGGACATTCGGAAATTTCTGAGTAAAAACCACGACTTGAGAACGATGAAGTAAATGTAAGTATAAAATGCTTATTTCTTTGGCACTAAAGGTTTTCTCGTCGCGCATGCAGATATAATTAATGCGAAATTAGAATATAATTTTCGAATATTTATTCTTATTTGGTATTTACAGATAAATAATCAACCTTTGGCTCGTTTTTAAAAATTAATGCAAATGAAGAATCTGCCTCGACAACTATAACTGAAATACAAGTAGTAAACTCAAACGATATTGGACTGTTCGTTGACAAGCCTGCAGCTTCGAGCATTGATTCTACGAAGAAACTTCAAGAAAATATTTGGGTTCCACCAGACACCTATCAATTTCCAGCATCGGGCCCAAGAAATTTTAAAATTCCAGAGGTCTTGGTTAACGAAGTATAAGTGGTTGGCATATTCGGCGGTAAAAAACGGAGCATTCTGCAAATGCTGTGTATTGTTTTGGTGTCACGAAGGCAGGAGTTCATGGACAACAAGTAGGTAACCTAGTATCAAAACCTTTCACCAATTGGAAGAAAGATATAGAAAGCTTTAACAACCATTTCGTCACTGGGAATACCACAAAACATCTTTATTAAAATCAGAATTAAGAGGTGATATTGATAATCAAGCTACGTTGTCGATCGATTTATTACTATCGAAGCAGAAACTAGATTTCTTAGCCGAAAGCAGAGAACATATGGAAGCTATAGTTCAAAACAGTGATTCTTTGTGGTCGACAAGGATTGGCACTCCGAGGAAATAATGATACTGGTCGAATCGTTCTGCAAGGACCCGATTATAATGACGGGAATTTTCGAGCTCTTTTGAGATATCGTGCGGCAACTGATGTGAAATTAAAACTTCATTTAGAGCATTCTCCGAAGAATGCGATGTACATTAGCAACCGTATTCAAAATTAAACAATTTCCATTTGTAATCAAATGATACAAAAACAGCTCATCAATAAGATTAACCCATTGGCGACGGATGACGTATATTGCCCGTCATCATGTATACAGCGCGTAAAGGACGGATGTACGGACAGTGTCCGTCATGAATTTTGGGATTTGTTCAATCGATATAATTCTCGTGTTATTTGTATGGTTATTCCGTTCACCAACAAGCGATCGATAGTTGAATCGTATTATTCGGTATTCTAAACATCCGAATACAAGAAACTGAATGCAAAAACCGAAACATAAACCTGAATACCGTAACTGTTTGCAATAGAACAGCGATCAGTCGAGCAACATGGCGCGTCTCGCGATGAAGTGTTTCTCCGTTCGTCGGAGTTATCTGCGTATGTGGATAATGTACTGAATGAAAGTGATAGTGATAGTGGTGATTTAGATGGCGAAACTGTGAATATCAATGACGATAATGATGAAATCAGTGACAATGACGGGCGAAGTGATAGTAGTAGTGATGACGATGACGACAATGACAATAGGCCTAACCTCCAAACTTGGACCTGGACAAATGACACAAACACAGTTAAGGCAAATCAACTTTACTGGAAATTCAGGTATAAATCCAATTGTTTCCAGGCAATTGAATGCTGATTGTACAGAGCTAGATGTATTGAATCAATTTCTAACCAATGAGTTCTGGGATAAAGTTGTAAGTGAAACTAACAAGTATGCTAGGGAGAAAATTCTTGGTGGAGGTGATGTTAGGCCTAATAATAATTGGACTGATGTAACCAAGGGATGAAAATGAAGGCATACTTTAGCCTTGTTGTTTTGATGTCACAAAACCCAAAAACAAAAAGTAACTGACTATTGGTCTCGCAGACAAAATAATTCATTGTCCTATCTATAGTGAGGTTATGTCACGCGACAGATTCAAATCTATTTCTAGATACTTACACTTTTCATCCTCACTTCTGCAAACTGACAAACTAAGGAAAATCCGACCAGTTGTTGAATTACTTTTGTCATCATTCAAAAGGGTATTCAAACCTGGAAAGTTTTGTTGTATTGACGAAAGTTTGATGTCCTTCCGAGGAAGGTTAGCCTACATCCAATTCAACCCTTCAAAAAGGGCTAGGTTTTGGAATTAAGATTTATAAGGTATGTGATTCTGTTAACAGGGTACTGCTACAATTTCAAGATATACACTGGGAAGGAAATTACCAATGACACTACAATGCTAGTTAGTGAACAAGTTGTTTTGACAATGACAGAAGACTTAGTTGGTGAAGGTCGACTTATGTTTATGGACAATTGGTATTCATCGCCAAACCTTTTTTTTGGAGCTCCTAAACAGAGATACTTATTGCATTGGTACATTGAGAGCCAATAGAAAAAATGTTCCCAAGGAAATAAAAAAAGAAAAACTGAAGAAAGGAGAAATAACATTTTCGCTCAAGTAATAACATGTTGTGTCTGAAATGGAAAGATAGGAAGGATGTGACAATGCTTTCAACATACCACGAGAGACCAGATTTCCAAGAAGTAACTTCTCAGCGAGGAAAGTAGAAAACAAAATCCAGTAGTAAGCCTCAAACCAAATGTTGTTTTGTAGATTTACAACAAGTATAATGTGTGGGGTAGACAAGCAGGACCAAAAACTTTCCTCCTTTCCAGTAATGCGTAGGAGTGCCCAAAGGGTACAAAAAAATATTTTTTTACCTTTTTGATATTGCATTATGTAAATGCTAGTATTGTACACAACTTGGTCACTAAAAAGAAAAATTCATCTTTCAGAATTTAGGCTAAACATTGTTGACCAGTTACTATCAACAGTTCAGCTTCCTGATAGGCCTACAGGAGGGAGGCCTTCACTAGACCAACCAATGAGGCTACAATGTAAACAATGGGGACATTTCATTGAAAAAATTCCTCCAACAAACAAAGCTAGACCATCCAAAAGATGTAAAGTGTGTTATGATCACGGAAGGCGATCAGAAACAATTTACCAATGTAAAAAATGTAAAGTTCCTTTACATTTGGAGAACTGTTTTGAAATTTTTCATACAGTAAATAAATACTAAAAAAAGTAAAAAATGTATTTGTAATTATTTGTAAATATATACCACACATGAATTCCACAACAAAAACTTTTTACAGGTAAGTTTATACCACCATAACTGAAAAAAACTATTAAAACGTTTTTTAAACAAAAAAAAACTCAGTCCTGGGGTTGTCACAATAGCGTTAAAATCTCAGTCTCCAATGGGTTAATGATTCTAAGGCCTTTACGCTTATGGCAGATGAGTTAGCGGACATTTCGGGGGTCGAACAAATTTCGATTTGCATCCGGTACGTAAGCGAAGATCACGGTAAAATTTAAAATTTGCGAAGATTTCTTGAGTTTTATTCCAACGACACAACTTACTGGGAAAGGACTGGCGGATGTGATTTTATCGTTCCTGGAAACTTCACAGATTGATTGTACGTACTTCTTCGGTCAGTGCTACGACGGAGCAAGAAATATGAGTCGAGAATTTCACGGAGCTCAAGCTTATATTCAGGAAAAATACAATTTAGCTCTGTATTCACATTGTGCAGCTCGCAGTTTTAATTTGGTTGTTAGTGACGCGTGCAAAGTTGTTCCGATCAGACATTGTTTAGGCACTATTCAGAGCGTATATAATTTTTTCAACTACCCCAAACGCCTGCTTGCACTTCAAGACGCCATTGCTAGAAATGATTACCTTCGTGATGATAAAAAAAAAGAAATTGAAACAATCATGTACGACGAGATGGGTGGAACAGCACGAGTCAGTTGGAATATATTTTCATCTACAACCAGCAGTTATAGACGCCTTTGGAAGTCATCTCAAGTTCTTGGACTGATTAAAAAACGACGGCCAACGCTTTTCAACTTCTATCTGCAATAGGAAACCTTGGATTTTTCAAATTTCATTAAAAATTCTTCAATCAGTTCATTCGTTGGCTTTATCATTAAGTCGAGTACTTCAAACTGAGAATCAGGATTTAGTTGAAGCTATAAAGTTGGCCGATGCTGTAAAAAGAAGAATTAATGAATATGAGAAAGCACGCAGAAAGAAAATTTCAGTTACGATTTTTGAAGAAGTTCGCCAGACATGTGGAAAGCACGATATTGAAGTAAAAAAAGCCGAGACTTGCTTCCCGTCAAACTCAACGTTGCAATGATGAGTGGGGATATTGAAGATTACTATAGAATTTCTACGTATTTACCATACCTTGATTTATTCATCACTCATCTTGAAGACCGTTTTTCCTCAAACATCGCGGAGATACTAACAAATTTTGGATGTCTTCTTCCATCGAAAACTTCAACCCTAGATGAAGCCTGCAAACAACTCTATTCTAAGTACGCTACGATTTTGAATGCTGATTCTCCTGAAGTATGGATCAGTGAAGTGCGGATTTGGCGCGAAGACGAATTTTGGACAAAAATTCTCTCGATGCTCTTGATGTCTGCAATGAGGATGCTTTTCCTAATGTCCATAAAATCTTGACGGTAATGGCTGTACTACCAGTAAACAACTTCGACAAACGAACGCTCTTTCTCAACATTACGCAGGTTGAAAAATTATTTGCGTTCTACCTTGAGTGAAAATCGATTGAACGGATTGGCATCACTGAACATTCATCGAGACATTGAAGTAGACGTGAACCCAGTATTAGATGAATTTTTTTCTATACCTCGACGCATCAACTTATTGAAAGAGTAGATCACATATGTTTTTATTTGAAAAAGTTGTTTACTTTGTTTAAAGAATGAGTTACAAACGTATTAAAAGTATGTAGTTTTATAATTTTATAATAAACTCATTTTCCATACGTATTAATTTTTAAAATCTATTACTTATTTAAGTTTCTTCTTTTTTATTTCATAAAATAAGTATAGAACCCCCCCCCCCTAAATAAAATTCTGCGCACGGCCCTGCTGGTAATACTTGTCAATCTAATAAACAGGAGAAACAAACATTAAAAAAATAAATAAACAAGGGTAAAATCTAAGATAAAACTAGTGTAAACAGATAACAAAATATACATTAATAAATTAATAACAAGAACTATAATCGGCCTAAAAGGTTGGTTTTGTTTAAGAAAGAGCCTCTTAATTATAGCCTCGTTGTCGCCCAGTAGATCGGTTAATGAAACCGACAGTTTTCCTCTACAGTTGATGCATCGCATCTCGTTTCTGCACCACCTCCTCTTGGTGTCCTTCATCAACCACAGCGGGAACAACTCCGGGTTCGAACACACTTTGCTGGAGTGCCCGAACCTTTGACACCGGGAACACCGCTGGGGGTTTTTGGAGTACGGCCGCACAGACAGAGACAAATAACCGGTTTTGATGGTTTCTGGGGGTATGAGGTTTTGAAAGGTTATAGTGAGACCCGGGAACCTTTACCCAGTTTTCCGGTCCAAACTATTCTGACCACATCTGTCACCATCTCGCACCACAGCTCATCCTTGATTTCCTCTTCACTGCAGTCCATAAGGTCTCGACAGAAGACGATTTCCTTGGAAGAGTTCAGAGAGGCGTGAGGCTGGACAGTAAATTGCTATCTGGTAGAAAAAGCTCAT
>NW_025779703.1:0-52531 GCF_021130785.1 Homalodisca vitripennis
AAGGCATTACATGTGTGCATGGTATAATCATGTTATGTTAAATGGATTTTCAATTTGGTAAGAAAGTTATCAAATACAATTTGAATATATATGTTCTTTTCCATAAATATTATTCAGTACAATAACGATGGGAATTGTTGCCGCAACGGTTTTGTTACGCACTTCGGTTCTCATAAATTAATAACCATTTGAAAGCATTTTTCCTACCTGGCTATTAATAGTCTTGGAATCTGTGTTATGTAAAATTTTTTTTATTACAAGTGGGTGATTTAAAATATTTAAACTGGTTCATAGTTGAAAAATCATACAGCACAAGTATTTTTATAATATGAATGCACTTTCTTATAAAAATTCAAAAGTAACGGTTTTCTATAATATCCAATGAAATTTGAACACAGTACATAATAGATGATTCAGACGAGTGAAAATGTGGAGGAAACGGGTGAAAATACCTGTAAACAAAAGCCGCACCAGCCAGCAGTGGTGGTAATACCAGACAGATGAGTCATACTATTTCCAAGAAAACAGCCCCTTCCTCCCTTCCTGTCTCTGACTGTCAGTCAGTGCCTATTGTCGCTTCATCAGTGGCGGTTGAAAAATACTGCATTCTCTTCAATTCCAGTACGCGTATATTATTTTGTGCTGAATTTTACTGTTGATGAACGTTTTTCGTGTTTTTAAGTGGTTGTTTATTGGTAACTATTATAAGTGTACCGACTATTTTCTGTGTAGTGTCAATTGTAATATACTTGTTATTGTGATTCCTTATTTGGACAAAATGGAGTGTGATGATGTTTGTTCAAGTGCACAGCCATCCGGAAGTAAGAGTGGTAGCGGAAAAACCTTACATAGTGGAGAACGACGTATTATTTACAAACGTTTACAACTTTTTCAAAAAACTGTCGTTGACAAATTTCCGAGAAACTTTAAACTTTAAGCAAAGTGGTAAACTGTGTGCTGAGGCCTGTGGTGTAAGTGAAAGAACCGTTAACAAAATAAGTAAAGAAGCTAAGCTGGCCGAAGAAGATGGACCTTCAATCATCAGAAATTAAGTTTTCAACGCCAGGAAAACAAAGAAGTCGAAATAATCAAAAATAACAGGCTTTGACGACTTTGAGACGAAACTGTCCTTTCGTACTACGACAGAGGGGAATTTCCCACATCAAAAAGATCACGCAGGATCTCAAACAAAAACTTGATTACAACGGATCGGTAACTTCAACAAATAGATTAATTAAGGCATGTTTGGTTTCAGGTATAAGAAAAACCAATGATGGTAGAAAGTTTTTTATTGGAACGAAATGATATTGTAGCGGCTCGTTTAAAATTTTTGAGAACTATGCAAGAGCTTAGAGAATCTGGTGATTGTAGGCCCAAATATTACCTCGATGAAACATGGGTTAATGAAAAACTATACTCGAAAATACATATGGCAGGATACGACTGAGTCTGGTGGACTAAAGGTTCCTCTCGGCAAAGGTAGAAGATTAATAATTTGTCATGTCGGTTCGGCAAAAGATGGGTTTTTGCAAGAATGTAAGTTGGGTTTTTCGGTCTAACACATCATCCAGTTCGGACTATCACGATGAAATGAACGCTGAATCGTTTAGAAAATGGTTTAAAAAATTGCTATGCATTTTGGAAGAAGGCTCGATCATCGTTATGGATAATGCTCCATACCACTCAGTACTCGCCGAGAAAATTCCAAATTCATCGTGGAGAAAGGAAGAGATTCAAAATTGGCTGTCTCGAAAAAACATACAATACTGTATGAAAGAAACGAAACCAGAACTTATAATGAGGGTTCTCCCATATAAAACCCAACAAAAAAACTTATGAACTCGACGTATTAGCCAATGAAATGGGACATACAGTTGTCAGGCTCCCTCCTTATCACTGCCAGTACAATCCCATTGAAATGGTATGGGCTCAAGTAAAGGGAGAGGTAGCACGTAATAATAAGACATTTAAAATAACCGACGTTGAGAAACTTGTTCATGATGCTCTGGACAAAGTGACCTAAAGAAGACTGGCAAATCAAGAGTTCAGCACGCAGAAGCCTTGCAGCAAGCCTGATTTTGAAAAGGAATGTATCCGCACAAGTGTTGTAGATCAAATAATTATAAACTTAGCAGACAATTCCTGACACGAGTAGCAGTGAGGCAGAAAGTGAAAATGAAGAAGACTCCGAGGTTTTGGCTACGATGTTGCCGCCTGAGAGCGAATAAATAATATACAAGTGCAAAGGTAAGAATATTATTAAGTCAATCATGCTTTTTAAACGTATTTCATTTTAAAATTAGTAGGCCTAAAAATTATTTAGTGGAAAAATTTGATTATTTCATAATTTAAAAATATAATTGTTCGATAATTTTTAAAATTGATTATCTTGTTATATTGTTTTAATTATTTTTAATCAAGGAACACGTCATGCAGTGTCCAATATAAGCAACAGTATATTTAATTTTGTTGTGTGTTTAGTAATCGTTTTAAAATCACTGAAAAGTTGTATGGAAATAAGCAAGTACTTTACTCTGACTAACTGACGGGAACGATTTGTTTGTTTTAATCGATAGTTCGTTTTGTAATAACATTAATAAACTATACAAGTAATTTAAATATAATATAGCAAACTGTCAACGCAATTTAAATATTGTTTTTCAATTATACTGATAAGTTTTAAATGTTCAGTGTCCAGTGTTAGTTGTGACAGCGCAGCGGTTTATCAGCCACAATGCGCCAGCCGTGCCGGGCGGCAGCGGCAGTTGTGTGGCAAACCGTCGCGCAGAGGCCAGTCCATTCTATTGGGTCGCCGCCAACTGCACTCTCTGGTGGTTCCTTGTATAGAGTACAACATTAGCTTTGCGCCACAACCAGTGATCCTGTTTCCATAAATTACTGCGGACCTCTATCCGTCACGGAATCCAGTTCTACTGATGGCAAATTCTTTTTCATTTTAAACCTCTAGATGATAAATGTAGAACAATTATTTTGTTGTTTGCATCCATGTTTTTGTTACTGATGAAGTACTTTCATCACCGTATATTAGTTTAAATTGTTTATGCTTTAGTATTTACAACTGAAAAAGAAAGATAAAGTAGAGTCTTTGACGTCGTGTACCTTTACTGCAACACTTAACGATAGCAAATGACCATAATTATGCTGTTCCTACAAATCACCCATCATTCACAAATAAATCTAAACAAATCTATGTGTTTGTTAAGCTGTTAATAAACATACAGTAATGTTTTTTGTTTTCCATTAATACATTTGTTTCTAGCCCTTAGTATTATATGTTTCAGAATTATTTTTCTACATTTTGTGCGCACCTTGGAATTCATTGTAAGTTCCATTTTAACTGTTGTAATAGGAATCGAAGCTAATTCTTTCACACTGATCCCACAAAACTATAGATTGCTCTCGTGTACTTTTAAAAATAAACACGCGTGTAAGTCCCAGATTACAATTTACTTAAAATTTAATTACAATTGTAGTCATTACCGTACGTGTTGCAACATCTGCGTCAGTAAGAAAGCATGTAATGCATGTATTGGATTAACAATTTGTAGGGAATAAAATATGCATCGAGATCCACAAAGGCTTACACGCGCTAGGGTTGTCTTATTCGTAGAAGACCATTTCTAATAATTATAAATTCTACTACGTTCTGGTTAACAAGAGATTGGATTTGACTATGTTTTGTACAAACTGTTTCTGGCTGCTAATTATAAAATATAGATGTTTCACAACTTTTAAATTATTTTTTTTGTAAGGTGTTTGGAGAATATTTCATACTATTAAGAATCCTTTATTGACCACCAAGAGAGCAAAGGGAATTGTTAGTCTTAAACAATGTATACAGTTACAGTATATATCTAAAAAAAAGTAATTCATCAAGATTCGGACTCTAATTAAAAAATTTGTTCTTAATTTAAATTTAATGCTCTTTCAAATCTAGAAACGCAAAATTTAATTTACAACAAAAATGTTTAATCTTTATGGAAATGTTTCAAACAAAATGTATACTTTATTAATGTATATTAGTTTAGCTAGCATTAAATTGGTTTTTAATCCAATTCTAATATTTTGTAAATTGCTGAGATGTTTTAATCTACTTAATATATTCGGAATAATAGAAGAATGTGTTTTATACAAGGGGAATGAAATTGTATAACAATTGTTTAAACAAACAAAAGTGACGTCGAAGTCTGCCAACTTGGCTTGTCAAATATTGACAACCGACTCTTTTGTTGTTTTTCCAAATCGTTGATTTTTTTATATAAGAAAATGTCAAAGCTTCTACTTCGGTTACTTTTAACACCCGAGGATGACATTGCGTTTAAAACGTGTTTATTTCAATGTATTGCGACTGTTAACTTATTGTTAAACCATATTTGCCACTTTTTATGAAGGAAACTAATCATACAAATAGCAATAATACGTGCTAGTTAAATCTTCAATTTGACAAAGGGAAGGGAACAATCTACTTTCAGACGCTAATGTAGACTAGAGCGCTCCTGTCTATCTCTGTAATTGTGTGTATACTCGCACCGCATGCTACTGTGGAGGGCTGTTTTAGCTGAAGTTCTCAGATTTAGTAAGCAAATATGAATAAGAAGAGTGCTTGAGTCTTGATAAACAGAAATAAGGGTGAAAAATACGACATTATTACACATTTCAGCAATAAATAACAATAATCGTTGTAATAAATATAAGTAAGAATATCAGTTTGTAGGTTAAAGAATTTTTATGATACATTTATACTAATGGGAATAAAATAAAATAGATAATTTGTATTATATTAAATAAAGTGTAGTATTACATGAAAGAAAAGAATTACAAAAAAATATTGGACTGTAAACATTTTTATTATTATAATTTATCTAAAAAATAAAAGAACAATATATATATATATATATATATATATATATATATATATATATATATATATATATACAGTAAAAGCTTTGTGGCTGCACGCTTACCCGAAAAGTGAGAAATCCGACTTAGAGTGTCACACAGCAAGTACTTTTTGTGATTCAATCAATCTTTATTGAAATTAAAATCAGGCTAGTGTCCGTTCACTAGGGGTGAAGTTGTTTCTCAAATTTCTAATGTGTTTGAATTTATCTTTTACATTTGGACAACTTGAACAGTTAAAGATTTATCTCATTGTTGGTTAGGATATTTTTAAAAGGTTAATGTCACTGATCTTTTTTTTCTATCTTCTGATTTTTCATAAACTTCATGAAGTTTTCTCAACATTTTTTCCTCCAATGAAAATTGATTTACTCCAAAATAAAGCAAAGGTGTATAACGTCGTTTTGGGTAGCTAGCGGTTCACAAATAAAGGCTGATTTCGGTAGTTTGGTACTCTTTTTATTAATAACTGTAGAAAATACATTATTAGCCATGATAAACAGTACTTAAACTGAATCAGCTGTAGTTGCCTTCTCGATCAGCTGATTCAGTTGTCGATTGTTGCTACGGCCTTCGTGTTTATTACTTCTTTCTTATTTGAGGTTAGTTTTTGCTAACATGGTGCTAACAAACGGCAGAGAAAGTTTGTTATTGTAGAGCATTATTTTCATTCATACGGAATTGGACGTGCGGGTGGGCCACGTTTTGTCATACACTGCATTAACGTTTTTCAGGAACATTTTCACAAACACCCCCCTAGCAATGCTGTGATTCATAGTATTGATGAAAAATTTCTAAGAACAGGTAGTGTTTTGACACAGCGCAAGGGCTTTTCAGGTCGCCCAACTACTGTTTTTTACAAATGAAAGCGACAGAAGAGTGTTGCAGCAAGTGTTACAGCCTAAAAGAAGCCTAATACGAGCTTCCCTTAAACTGAATATTAGAAATACGTCAATGCGAAGGAATGTTCAAAAACATTGGTAAAATCGATATGTTATGTTACTGTGTTTACCATTATAAAATATTTACAATTTCAGTATTGTTTATATTTTGGCTAATACCGTAATACACTTTAGCTTGATACTAAACGTTCAATAACATCTATGAAATATAAATCTATATTATAACAACAGTCCGCACAATAACATAACATACGTGAGTAATTAAGCTGTTTCTCGCAAATATTTTTGAAGGCACAAGGGGACTGAAATTTAAGCTATAATAGCTTTTAGGAGATTTGGTATTGAGCTTAACAAAATTATAGCAGAGGATTATATCTTTCATGTAATATTTCCATATTTCCTACATAAAAACTAAACATTACCTATGAAACTAATTTCAACCATGGCACAAAAATTTAGACAGTCGATTTTTAAAAAATAACCACGCACACATCACTTCTCCACTTAAAAACATTGAATGTTAAAAATATATCATTAGGTTACTTAAGTTTCTTTTCATACCAATACTAGTATGGACTGTTTTGTTTTAATCTTATACACAATACATTTTTGAATCACCTGTGTAAAGTCTTCCAAAGCAGGCTAATTTGTATTGTTACACATAACAATTAAAACACTTTTTCTAAGTGACTTGGTCCTTTTAAATATAGGATATAACAAAAAGAGAATAATTTAAAAAAAAATATATTTCTTCCTTGATTGACCTACGCATAACTTATATCTTAACTAAAAACTGGTGGCACTAAAATATTTTATTAAAAATATACGATCAAGTGTCCAATGTTTAAGTCATCTATAGAATCCATTATGTTTATTTGGTTATTAAAAATATAAATCGAGTACATTGGCAAATAACCACTACAAACTTCATACCCGTTAAAACGCAGCACGAGTACCATTGTTTATATACTAGAAACGTTTTGTTCTACTTTCAATTATTTGTTTGTTCACAACAGATATACGTCTGTTATACGAGCTAATAATAAAATAAACAGTACAGTGCTGTATAATCATATTAATATTATAATTGGAAAGATTTGTGAAGAACGGTGTTTGGGATATTTTATATTTGTAGTGTTAGTATTCGGGTGTTTGATACTCGTCCAAAAAAACAGTTAACTGATTTAGATGGAATTTGTCTTGGATACTGCTTTAGATATCATAAAATACATAGACGTACTTACCCCAACATACTACTTACAATAAAACACTTATTCCAGAATATTTTATTTACACCAACATTGTACTATCTGTCTAGTGTGCTGCAAATAGCTATGGCAATAATATTGTCTTACTTTTACTATAGGTGGCATCAGTTACGAATTCAAAGCATTTGGTTTATTTTAAAACACTCAAAAAGTGGTGTTCTATGAATTGTGGGATGGCATATTTACAATACCTAGAAGCTAAATTGCTTGAGTCACTAATATGAAATCAACGAACAAGTCGTTCTGTGACTACAATTTGAGGAAACAAACGAGCGCAGTGTGTCAAGAAGATATCTACTTAATACATGTCCTATTTTCGTTTTAAAATCATCTAAGGGTTTCATGATGTTATATTATAAATATTTGTAAAAAAAAACTACGGACTTCGCTTTATTATTCCCTGCACATTGACAAAAAATTTTCAAGTACTGAAAGAGTTGGAGATATTCTATCAAATATAATGTAATGTAGCAGATAAATTCGGTGTATACCTTGTACGTATAAAAATACTTCACTCTCCAACTCCTGAGCCCAAAATATTATTCTTTAAACTTAGAGCCCAATTATTGGTAATGGATCATGAAATTTGGAATATTTTCAAGTGATTAACTCTCATCACAGGAGTGTTTGCTCTGTCGTTTGAAAATGATATGCCTATGACTTCCCTATTATTCAGTAGGAATTTGCGAAGGCCGCAGGTAACTGCTGGTAATGGTAATACTGCGAGCTATAAAATGTGCCAGATGGTATATGCTACCATTCTAAATAGTTATCTAGTTCTATAATGTTAATTATTGGCTTAGCCTATTAATAGATGGTAAGGGTATATAGGTAAAGACAATATTGGCCTTTCTTTCAGTACAAATCACTCAATACCGGAAAAGCATCCTAATTGTCCTTTCTCGTCACATAAAATGGCAACAAATTAATCATTGATAAATGAGACAATAGCAGAATTAGTAGAACACTGTTTGCGAGAACACAAAACAACAACCTGATGATGACGGTACAACTCCCACCCCACTCTCTCTATCTCTATCGCTCTAATGGCAGGTAATGGCATGATACCTAAGCGCCATTTCCATTATCAGCTTGAGAACGCCTGCAATACTTGCTGGTAGGCATTGCCCGCATTACAGGTGCGTAGGTGTAATCACATAATAGGCCCCCTTGTTTAATAGATTCATAAATTTTCACTTGGAACTTAATCTAATCGATAAATTAATGTCATTCCAACCTTTGTTATCTGTTCCCTGTCTTTACTTACTCATTTAACTATAACAACTAATACTGTAATATTCTCTCTTAAATTAATCGAAACAGTGCTACTCAATATGTATTTTAATAAAAAAAATTATTGTTTAGTATAAAATCATTGTTTACATAAAAAGGTATATACTACAGTTCAATTAGACTTTAAAAGTTTGTATATTTTTAGGTATATGTTTTATATAAGGCAGATGCCTGTCCATAATAACCTTTAAGACGGAATTTTCCGGAAGATTTGGTATGCAATTTCACCAACGAGACTCCTAGCAATTTCACCAACTGTAACCTGAATGTTATTACCCAACCAATACCATAAATAAGATAATTTTTTTTCTGGACATCATCACTGTCCTGTGCGAGGATCTTGTCCAACAGAAGTGCTATGATCACAGACAGATTTGTCTGTATAAATAAATGAAACATTTCAAGATGTCGGCCATTCAAATTTTCTAAAAAGATACAACTATATCTGAATAATACGTTAATATGTTATTGTGCATTTTAGGTTCTACTAATGTAGCTATTCAGATATAGCTATTACTTTTCGAAAATTTGAATGACCGCCATTTTGAATCTAGGTAATATACATCACAGCGCAAATCAAAAATTTTATATTATTTGTTCTTAAAATTTGTTGTCGTCTGAGGTTTTAAAACTGCGGTAGTAGAGAGCGTTGATACGTATGCAAAAATATACTTGTGATATCCAATTGTATGTAACTGTATGTAACTGATTATAGGTAATTTATTTAAACCAAACTTGGTACTTACATTATATTCCTTGGATAACTTCGTTAGCCGGTAATCAACAAATTCCTTTTTCAATACTGCAACCGTATGCATTTATGCAACATCTTTATCTAAAATATTCCATAAAATACACAAAAAATAAGTGGTTTCAGAAACTCCAAATACTATTACATTCCCAATCTAGAAAGGCTTTGCTCGTTTAAATTGTTAATATAAAAATTATTTTATTTAAATTTTTATATAGTATTGAAACGAAATCAATGAGAGAGATTTTCAAGTCCCAAGATAACAAGATTATTTCAAAATAACAAAGTTTGCTTTTTAAGTTCAATGTGGTAGCCGTATACAATTTAAGTTCGACATCCAGTATCGAATCAGAAGTGTTTACATAACGAGCGATCAAAATTTGTGCAAACATTTTTTTAACTTGATTGCTCCATGAAAAATGGTTGGTAGAAATTCAATCGAAATTTTTAACACACTATAATTAATGATAATATTAATGTTGATATTTAATAGGTGCTGTAAAGGAAAGTATAACGGCTTTAGAATACTCAGGTTTTAAAAAAATCGATCTACAAACAAATAATTTAAGTTTTAACCCGAGTTTTTATATTTTCACATTTTCAGTATTTCTTTAGGTTTGAAAATTTAGCGTCTTTAGGTATTTCTTTAGCGTCCGTTTAAAGTTACGAAAGGGAATAATTAATCTTAATTAATAAACATCTAGAAAACACGGAAAGAGCTTTAGAATTCTCAAGTAAGTGTTCTATAATTGGTGTTCGTATGTTTTAACATAATCACGCCAATCTACCAACTGATGCGCTAATAAATATTTGATCTCTGATAGTCTTAAAATTATTTTATTTCCGTATTAACATGCCAACCATTCGTCCGTACAATTTAACTTGAAAGAATTAACTTATTAATAATGCATAACACATCATTAATATATCATCAATTTCAGTACGTCGAAATAAATTCAAATATGACCTACATCCTAAGTGTGCCAGAAGAGACATCTTTAGTTTCCAGTTAAAATGTTATTTATCATCATAAATTTCCGAACTACCAAACCGATTTCGAGATATTCTAGGTCTCATTTTAAAGGACAAACGAAGACGTTCGTTAATCAGATGATTTAAACTAAAATGTTATTAAGCTGGCGACAAGTATTTTATTAATTACTTTAGTGATGACACAACCTTTTGAGTGGGATCCGCTACACCTAACCGATAGATTGCTATTGGGAAATTGAAGGATCAGTTTAATTGAAGGATTATAAGGTACTCCGTTGCAGTACGTGATACAAAACATAGACAGCGTGGTACCGCGTAATCTCACGTTTGCGTAGAGTGTGAGGAACTATTTAAAAAAATTTACCGTACACGTTGTTATATTATCAATAACACAATTTATAGAAAAGGAATTCCTTTGTCATCATTACGTCCTTTTTTGTCAATACAAAACCGTGCGGCAGGAGCTGTTCTTCATAACCTGATTGTAAACAGTGAGGTTATGTAGTTAGTTAGAACTTTTTATATGCTTTTTAATAGAGAAACCTGCGGTGGAAGCTGTTCCTCATATCCTGATTGTAAACAGTGAGGTTATGTAGTTAGTAGAACTTTTTTATATGCCTTTTTTAATAGAGAAAACCTGTGGTGGAAGCTGCTCCTCATATCCTGATTGTAAACAGTGAGGTGTGTAATTTGTAGAACTTTTTATACGCTTGTTTAATAGATAAACGTGTGGTGGAAGCTGTTCCTCATAACCTGATTGTAAACAGTGAGGTTATGTAGTTAGTAGAACTTTTTATATGCTTTTTTAATAGAGAAACCTGCGGTGGAAGCTGTTCCTCATATCCTGATTGTAAAACAGTGAGGTTATGTAGTTAGTAGAACTTTTTATATGCTTTTTTAATAGAGAAACCTGTGGTGGAAGCTGCTCCTCATATCCTGATTGTAAACAGTGAGGTGTGTAATTTTGGTAGAACTTTTTATAACGCTTGTTTAATAGATTAAACGTGTGGTGGAAAGCTGTTCCTCATAACCTGATTGTAAACAGTGAGGTTATGTAGTTAGTAGAACTTTTTATATGCTTTTTTAATAGAGAAACCTGTGGTGGAAGCTGCTCCTCATATCCTGATTGTAAACAGTGAGGTTATGTAGTTAGTAGAACTTTTTATATGCTTTTTTAATAGAGAAACCTGTGGTGGAAGCTGCTCCTCATATCCTGATTGTAAACCGTAGGGGTGTGTAATTTGGTAGAACTTTTTATACGCTTGTTTAATAGATAAACGTGTGGTGGAAGCTGTTCCTCATAACCTGATTGTAAACATTGAGGTTATGTAGTTAGTAGAACTTTTTATATGCTTTTTTAATAGAGAAACCTGTGTGGAAGCTGTTCCTCATATCCTGATTGTAAACAGTGAGGTTATGTAGTTAGTAGAACTTTTTATATGCTTTTTTAATAGAGAAAACCTGTGGTGGAAGCTGCTCCTCATATCCTGATTGTAAACAGTGAGGTGTGTAATTTGTAGAACTTTTTATATACGCTTGTTTAATAGATAAACGGGTGGTGGTGAAGCTGTTCCTCATAACCTGATTGTAAACAGTGAGGTTATGTAGTTAGTAGAACTTTTTATATGCTTTTTTAATAGAGAAACCTGCGGTGGAAGCTGCTCCTCATATCCTGATTGTAAACAGTGAGGTTATGTAGTTAGTAGAACTTTTTATATGCTTTTTTAATAGAGAAACCTGTGGTGGAAGCTGCTCCTCATATCCTGATTGTAAACAGTGAGGTGGTGTAATTTTGTAGAACTTTTTATACGCTTGTTTAATAGATAAACGTGTGGTGGAAGCTGTTCCTCATGAACCTGATTGTAAACAGTGAGGTTATGTAGTTTAGTAGAAACTTTTTATATGCTTTTTTAATAGAGAAAACCTGTGGTGGAAGCTGCTCCCTCATATCCTGAATTGTAAACAGTGAGGTTATGTAGTTAGTAGAACTTTTTATATGCTTTTTTAATAGAGAAACCTGTGGTGGAAGCTGCTCCTCATATCCTGATTGTAAACAGTGAGGTGTGTAATTTGTAGAACTTTTTTATAACGCTTGTTTAATAGATAAACGTGTGGTGGAAGCTGTTCCTCATAACCTGATTGTAAACAGTGAGGTTATGTAGTTAGTAAGAACTTTTTATAATGCTTTTTTAATAGAGAAACCTGTGGTGGAAGCTGCTCCTCATATCCTGATTGTAAACAGTGAGGTGTGTAATTTGTAGAACTTTTTATATGCTTGTTTAATAGATAAACGTGTGGTGGAAGCTGTTTTCCTCATAACCTGATTGTAAACAGTGAGGTTATGTAGTTAGTAGAACTTTTTATATGCTTTTTTTAATAGAGAAACCTGCGGTGGAAGCTGTTTCCTCATATCCTGATTGTAAACAGTGAGGTTATGTAGTTAGTAGAACTTTTTATATGCTTTTTTAATAGAGAAACCTGCGGTGGAAAGCTGTTCCACATATCCTGATTGTAAACAGTGAGGCGCGTAGCGTGTAAAATGCTTACGTTTTGTATTATAGGAAATATCTTTTCAACTTTATAGTAACTATGTTTTTTATACACGATTTTAATTTTTCTTCGTATCCTGTAACCTTCTATTCCATGTATTGGTTCTACACAATATTGAAATTAAAAAAATGATTTACTCACTGGATTTTTTTATAAATTTTGTATTAATGCATTTGCAGTAAGCGTTTAAAAAATATAGTAATGCAATTATTTCCCTCCAATTACTCGACCTAATCCCGTAATTATTTTAGTTTTATTTCCAGAAAATTTAACCGTCTTACATACAGACTCTGAATTGTGCATGAAGCTTAGTTTCTATATGAGGAACTCTGAGTTCGATGGTGGTGCAATGGGATTTGACTGAGCGTTAGAGAATATTTTTACATTAGTCTTATGGGTGACCATGTTAGAAACGAGAAAATAGCAGAATAATTAAATTTTTATAACAAACTCAATACACCTTTAAAGAAATTAAAATATGTAAAAAATTAACTTGTAGCTTTAATACCCCAACACATATAAAACTGATATGAAACTCAATGTAATAAACAACAATCTGAATGTATCATGTGTAAACTATGTCAAGAAGGATTGGTGTATGTAGACATTAAATGGTGCATTACACTTGATTTCTATAAGAATGGTGCGTAATATTCATGCCAACCTCTTTTGGTGTATGATTGTCCTGTTTGGCTATTTCTCAGCAGGAAATTTCCACAAAGAAATTAGCTATAAAATATGAAGTTTTTGCATACAATTCTCAATGAAGCCACATTTTGCGTGATGTGGCCTCATTGTATCATACTGTACTCATACCTGAAATACTCTTTATCATTATTTAGGAGATCAATTTGATTTATTTGAGACATAGGTTAAATTTTAAAAATACAAAATCACAAAAGGTTAAATTGGTATATACTACTTAATTTCTAAACTTAATTAAATAAGCCACATCTCATTACAATCAGATAATTACACACAAACGCGCACACACGCATGCATACACACACAAACAGTAACACTTCAAAGTGACATAAGACGTGACCGCCTACACTCCGGCTCGGTCTCAGATCACACACGTCAATGTATTCTTTACACTACTCAGCGATCTGCTCATGTTTGAGCTTTCAAATCGATGCGACCCTCTTAGCCAATCACACATTGCTGGACATCGCGTGCCTTCGAACCTTAACCCATCGTTTGTTCAGTTTGTTGACTGAATGTATCGTTATTCAAACTGAAACCATGATAGATTAAACAATTGACTAATTTCATATGATTTCCTTTAGTTAGAGAACAAGAACTGTTTTTAAAATAGTTATGTCGAGAAGTAAAGGTAGATATAATTCATTTAGTATTTCATTTATATGGTCCTTACGACGTTTTCTTTGAAAACAAAAGGCCTTACATAATAAAAATTGAATGATTATCGGAGTGTTTGTTGTTAAATTAAATAAGAACAAATCTACTCTTACCTTAAATTACAAATCTATGATTTAAGTAAGTAATTAGGAACACATTTTTTTATTTACAGAATAAAGATTTTAGCGTTTATTGCCGTAAATTCAGGGTAAACTAACATTTAAAGAGAAACTGTATTTCCGATACACGATGGGTCTCCCTGCACATACCAGTTTCTGCATCCTATGGTAGTCATTTACAAGTGTCCCAAGTAATCTGTTATTTCTGAATGATATAACATTTGGAAATTTTACGTCGTTTAAATTTTAACTTAAGTTAACCTCCTATTTCGAGGAATAAATATCCAGAAAACAGAATAATGAGTACCAAAAGATCCGTAAAAATTATCCCAGGATCCAAAATATTTCCAAAGCTAATTAAAGAATACCCTAAGATGTGTATTAAACCAATTAATGCTTTCTATACAAACATGCCAAATTAAATTAAAATATTGTAATTCAATTTCGACAAACAAAAGTAAAAAGTATGAAAATGCATGTTCTATTATGTGTACAAGTTTAGGAGGTGGAATGTCACAATGTCCACCGTTAATGTAATGAAACACATTACATGATTGGTTTTTACTAACCAATACAACAAATCTGACAGTCTCCTTTCTACCATATTACTTCGGACTTTACAGCTAATACAAAGTTTAGGAGGTGGAATGTCACAATGTTACCGTTAATGTAATGAAACACATTACATGATTGGTTTTTACTACACCAATACAACAAATCTGACAGTCTCTTTTTCTACCATATTACTTCGGTCTTACAGCTAATACAAGTTTAGGAGGTGGAATGTCACAATGTTACCGTTAATGTAATGAAACACATTACATGATTGGTTCTTACTACACCCCAATACAACAAAATCTGACAGTCTCCTTTCTAACCATATTACTTCGGTCTTACAGCTAATACAAGTTTAGGAGGTGGAATGTCACAATGTTACCGTTAATGTAATGAAACACATTACATGATTGGTTTTTACTACACCAATACAACAAATCTGACAGTCTCCTTTCTACCATATTACTTCGGTCTTACAGCTATGTATTTGTAAGTATACCAAGATATTTGCCGCTGTGAATTGTGACATTACATTGACATCTGTGTAAATAACTATTTCAATTTGCTTTCGTTTAGACTATTACATATGCTTTGAAGATCTAACTGTTCTAATTTAGTTATGACTTCGTTGAGATAAAAAAGTGAAATTTGTTTTATTGTTCCTTCTATAACTGCTACAAAAGTTAAAGTTCCAAGGGTAACTTCGAATATCTAGATGAATAATATTCATTGTACACAACTATTGTCCTGTCGGGATGATTAACTCCCCAATCATTAACTTCAAATAAAGTGTGTTAAGTAAAAACTAAATCAGGTTTTGGAAGACCTGTATAGTGTAACTATAATGTTACGTTACTAATTATTTCTCCTCAAAGAGTGAAATTACCTTCAAAAGTATTTAATTTTGTTCTGCATTTTCTATTCTGTAAATAACAGGAGGCCACTATGAAATGAGTTTAGACCTATTGAATAATGTATGGAGCTTACTTGTATCTCAGCCTCCTTAAACAATTACATTATGATTTTACAGAGTGTAACAGTTTTAGTACAGCTAAACATACCAATGTTAATACGTGAATTATTATCTAATTAATACGTATTATTTCTTGCTTTTGTTTAACTTTTGAAAAGCCACAATGTACGTACATTACAGTGTTTTGTACTATTACATGAACATTTATCTCATGACAATTATTTTTATATGAAAAAGGAAAGTAATCGTTATATTATTTAATTGGACGTTTTTAAGATTTAGCATTAAATTTGGAACGTGAAACAAAAGAGAAACCTTTTTTTCCTCAAAAATACGAGCACGTCCATCATAATTTAGGTTAAAAATAATTAAGACGCACATTTCTATAGATAAATTAAATACGCATCATAAGTAAATTGATTGAAATAGCTCTCACGAGAGCGGTGGTTTCAGCTCACAAACGCTACGAGAGTCTACAAAAAACGTGCTCAAGAGAATAGTTGGCATTTTGCCTAATCCACATAATACTGAGAGTTGCGCCATCAGAGCCCTCGATAACTCTGGTAGTCGAGTTGACCTAAATCCCTGCACCCGAACAAGTAGTAGTCAACTTTTACAAACCTGATCTGCTTTACTGAAAAGGTTCACGAAGTTCAGCCTAAGTATTTCATCCAATATTATCTTATATGAAATAAAAATTGAGAAATTCTACTCGTGTGCCTGTAACTTATGACATGTCAGAGCTTGTACGATCTGACATGTTACAGCACGCTCCATCTCACTCTGCAGCTGGAACATGTGGCGCCAGATTGAGGTCGTGTGTATTGAAGATAATCGGGAATATACTGATATCAGAGACATGTTCCTTCACATTTGTATAAGAGTAAATATGTCAAATATTTGAATTTAAAGTAGTTTTTTTTCGACATGCTTTCATTTTTAGAATGCTTTTATTCAAGAACAGTGTTCACTCATATTATAAATAGAGGAAGCAGACTTTCAAATTTGAAAAATTTTCTTTACTTTACATCTGAAAAAGAGGTCAGATGTTTTAAACGAAGTTATTTTATTTTATGACGTAATTATTGTAAACCTCCGTAAGAATTATTAGCAATATATAAACAACGTTTCTGTATTAAACGGTTTTAAAATTTGTCTGTTTGTGAAACTGTTGTTTACTCTTATTATTGAGGCCTCAAATTTTTTTTGTTTTTTCTAATAATGTACACCAATATGAAGTAGAACGTAACAATACTTTAAACATTAAATTAATTCAAGAGATCTCGAAAGGAGTTTGAAAGACTAAATTAAATGTCAGCATTTCAAAATTCATTTTTGAATTAAATTTGACACTACTTTTTCGCCCCTAAATGTCCTTGCAAAGGAAAATTTACATCATATAAATGCTAAGCTCGACATTTAAAGCAAGATAAAATATTATAACACTTTAACTGAAGAAATTGAATAATAGGTAATACAAAACACTAATTGTATAATTACAGTAATTGCAAACACAGCAAACTAACTAAGTGTGTTAATTCACGACGTGATAGTTACGGTTTGATCTTTATTTCTCCCTTCACAAAGCACATATACAAAAGAGGGATTTTTGACGAGAAAATCTTATTTGTCGTGTTAAAAATGCTATTTAGAAAATTGATTCCACTATCAACATTAATCTTCATTACGTAACAAAATTATACAAAACCCTATTCAAAATATCGTTTAACACAAATTTAAAACAATTTTTAATATTGAGTACAAAGTTGGATGGAATGAAGAAACGAACGTATAGTTTGATTATGGTTACATTTGGAGCCGGTTAAGTCTGATTATATTACAATACGAATTAGTGTTCTTGTTTGTCTGAAGTTAAACAGAAGAAAGCGCTGGGAAATGAATTGAGGACTGACTGTTAGCTCCAGAACTACAAGAAAGGGCACGGCGGCGTGGCGGTGGCGTCGCATTTGAATACCTTAAGGGGAGTGGCGGGTTGTATATTTAGTGGAGAGAAAGAGAGAGAGGAATTAATGTGATGTTTGTTCATTCTCTAAATGTTCAGTGTAAGAGAGGTGGCTTAAATTAACCCTCCATCACTCGATAGTGTTGTGGCACAATGAATATGAATATATTAGCAGCCCAGGAATTATCATTAATTTATTATATTACATTAAAATTGTAATTTGTTTTTTGTTTTTTGTTATTTTAGCGGTATAATTACACTCAAAGGCGCATAAGACAAAATTACGTTTTGAGATAAAACACAAATAAGACTCCGGTTGTTTAATATCGCCTAAGAAGATGGCTTGCAGCATAATAATGGTAATTTCAATAGGCAGGTCAACTGTGTTTCAACTTGTTAGGATAACTTAGAGAAAATTTTTACTTTGGTCTATTCAGCACTAAAACATTCCGAAGTTTTATGGTAAGTTAGAGACTATTTTTATGTAAATTTATTTTAACGGGTTGAAAAATAATAGCGAGATTTTTATGTGGTAAATCCTTTAGAAATATACAAATGTGAGTATATTTGAGAAGTTCTAAACCACGCTATAGAGATTTTACAATATTTATTCTTTACTTAGCATTTCCTTAATAAAGACTAGTCCTTGTAGGGTGAGGTTAAAACTAATAAATATAATTGAGAGAGTGTCATAAAGCACATTTCGTAGCTCACTTGAGAGCTTGATTTCCACTTTTAATATTCTTTGTTGTGAGGAATCCTCAATTTTTTATCATCTCGTTGTGTTACTGAGCTCTAGCCTCCCTAACAGGAATATCATATTCCCTCACATCTGTAGTAAGATTTCGTCTATCTCGCTGCACTAGATACATAATCTTTGGATCTCATAATGAGGCGTGATCGGAAACCCTTGCTGTCGCATCATTTGTACTGCCTGTTTAGTCTTTGGAGGAGCACTTCACTAAGTTTCGTGATTATGTGTAATCTTCAGACACATTTCAACAACGTATTTTCGATCATTGATATTACATATATGAGGCACCTGATGCATCAAGAAGAGGTTTTCTTAAATTGCTCGTAAATTTATTGTAAAGTGTCCTCAACTGTAACATAATCTTTGTACATAAATTATACATGTTTATGTAATTTTTTAATTTAATTTACAAAGCGTAAATTACAAATATGTTCACAACAATATCAAAAATAGCGTTTAAAATCAATTGCGACAATACAACCAAACAAGTCTATGGGAGAGATAACATTGACACACGCGAATTCAGCATTTACGAGTAGTAATATTTAAAATTTTTGTATTTCAGAGAGGCTGAGGAAAGCCATGTTTATATCCCCCGATCATCCTCCATAGACTCCATGGTCAGCGTAGACTCAAGGAGGTGTAACCCTCTTCTTCCCGCCGCAACACCCTCACCACTGCTCATAAACCCAAGCCGTTAGAATCGTTCACCCTCCTCTGTCACCATCCGTTGCTAGAAGACTGAAAGGACAGCGTGCTGTTACCGGTAAGTAAAACTATCGTCATCTTAGTGACTACTTCATCTTCGTGGCTATTTTAAGTTATATAATATCTAGCACCTTATGGTATAACGCAACGTGATCGTATGGTATTCCACAATGTTTTATTTTTGAAACATATTTCTTCCTTATGTCCATAACATAACAACGTGTTGAAAGACGTTAACGGCACTTCCTAATCACCTATGCTGTCGTTATTGACTAACATAATATATAATATAGTGTAATTAAATATAGTAGTAAATATAATATAGTATTATATGTATAAGAATATATAAAATATAAAAATATATTATATATATATATATATAAATATATAAAACTATAAAAATATAATATATATATATATTATTTAGTGTAAATATAATATGATTTCTATAATCGTAAATCGTATACTTTTACGTTATCTTTCTGACTGGTCTTACCTTTTTATAGATCTCCGTTACAGCTATCGCCTACGTAATAACATCATTCCAGAATGTCGCTATGGTATGCCACAAGGTTGCCCTCTTGGACGATTTAAATTCTCAGTATACACAATCCATAACTAGGATAGAAAACGTTCTATTTTTTTATTAGTACTGTATTAGGCTTAATTTAAAAAGCTAAGTTGAATTAATAACCTCGCTTGTAAGTATTTGTTTTATCTTTATATGTGTTATACAATGCTGCAAATCTTTACAAATCCTTATTTGTTTTTAAAAAAGAGTGATTCCTAACCCTACGGATTAATAGGTTTTATTTAATGACAATTCAAATCGTTATGGCAACAGAAACTCGAGTGAATTTGTATTCGTATCTTTTAATTGCATCAAATGTTATTTAGTCAATTCAATATTATAGTATTTCTTCCTGAAATGAACAAGAGAAACATTTATCGTCCACTTCTGAAATAACACTTTGTTTCTTGGGATCTGGGAATATCCTAAAATATTACAATATATTTTGATTCAAAGTTCAAAAAGATGTTTTAAAAAGGGATAAAGTTTTCTCTATGTATTCATGAAACCTGTGAAATTTCATCCCACTACCTGTAAGATTATTTTATTGTTTATATAAAATAACCTTATTACCAAATAGAGCATTTTCTTTAACATATAATGGGCCTTATAAAATTCAAATAATTACTTTCGTAAATACCAAATAGGGAGAGGTTGTAGGCGAAAGAGTAAGAGTTGTTTTGTATTCATTGGATTACGGAAGTAAATTGATTACAACCCCAAATGGAAGGGGCCAGTGCATCTACTGGTTTTATAGTGCGAAAGAGAAAAGGTCAAGATCGTGCCTGGTTTGGAACAAAGATAGATTTTCCTTGTAAAGCAGAGAAACACTAAATTTAACTGTACAAATAATGTCTAGCCCTTCTCTTATTCTAAATTACCGCCACGCTTACCCTCCACCATCTGCTCCATTAACAACGTGCTTTTGTTCCCACGTCAGTCAGTCCCTTCTGCAACATTTACAATTTTCTAAAGTGGAGCTTTAAAATATCCAAACTTAATTTCGGGCCAACACTCCAAATATTTTACTACAATTTGAAATTACTTGCTGGTATTTTTTAGTTTATTAATCATCAGAAACATGCATGACTTAATAAAAGAAAACAATCTTCTTTATCACGCAATCAGTGCGAGAATGAATAGCGATACAAACCCGTATTAACGCTAATAGTCAGGTAAAGCAGATGCGGCAGTTCTCTCAAGATGGTCGAATAGTGGGTGCTGCTTGGCTGGGTTTTATCGCTGAGAGCGACCGACTTATCCTTTCAAGCAGTCCGCCTGCCCGGCCGGCCATCGGTGTTTGACTTTCTGAAGTCACCTTTCAAACTTTAATCCTCAAATAATGTTATAGATATGGCTTCTCAGCCCAAACTTCACCTGATAAAAATAAAATATTCATATCGACTTTATCCTTGTAAACTTTGCTTTATTTCATTATATATTACTTTTATATTTTACTCTCGATATATACCTCTAGAACTAGGTGATTTGGAGAAGTCTCCGCATGATCCAAAGTTATACATTAATTTATTAAGTGTTTTAATACATTTATTTAGTAGATAATAACCAATAAATAAAATTAATTTTAAATAAAAACGAGTTAATAGTGTGTATAATAAATTAATCTGAGTTCAATAACAAAAACCAGTTTGTTTTGCAATATTTTAAACATGAATATATAATTTGTGAACTTACTGGCGAGATCTGTAATCATGAGCTATTACAGTAATCATGCCGGATCCTGTGAGCAAATTACGGACAAAGTACTTTATAAAGTGTTCTTAGCTATTTTTTAAACTCTTAAAACATCTGAAACATGTATATGGCTTTGGCTTTCAGGAACCTGACTCTTAACTTATTGACAGAAGTTAAATAATTAACCTAAATTAGAAACTAAGCCATATGAAAACAGAGACAAACTTCAAGTACAACTGTCTTGGCACTGTGCTCTTCTATCTGTACATTCTTAATTAGAGTTTTCGAAACTGTGTGCCAAGTTCCTATTAATAGGACTATGTGGTTTGTTGACAAACCTCTGCGATTTGATGCGAGAGATCCCGGATTAAAATCTATTGGAAGCCATCTGCAAATTCTGTGGTGTAATCATATAAAATGCCTCTGCCCCGGAGTGCGCCCTACCAGTATCTTCCCGTACTTATCCGGGTCACATTATTCTTTACCCTCGTCATGGAGTTCAAGAACATGGACGTATTACATTGTTAATGATGATATAATTTAGTCATAGATCAAGTGATATTTATTTATTTTAATGAAAGATTTCGAAATTTATTACCCTATATCGAAATTTGCTATTGAAAAAAAAAAACAATAATAAGTCTTTTGAAGAAACAGGCTTCAGTGAAGAATCGGCCTAAATCTGGAATGCCGAGATCAGCAAGAACCAAGGACCATTATTTGGTTATTGAAGTCTGTTTATTGGAAAACCCACATGTGTCAACTACTGCTCTGTCAGGAGAAGTGTGTATTCTTCAGAGATGCGTTTGTAAAATGTTACATGAAAATGAACACAAAGGATTACAAAATTCATCTTGTACTGATCGAAGATGATTTCGATCGAAGAGTACAATAATTATCCATGAATGATGAGTAATATAGCTAACCAAACACTTAAATTAAATGATATTGTATTAAATGGCGAAGCAACCTTCAAGCTTTAAACCGTGAGGTTAATAGACGCAACTACCGTCTCTTGAGTTATGGCAACCCTTACTGGGTATAGGAAAACAACACTTTACATTCTGAAAAGATTTAAATTTTTGGATAGTCGTGGTAAGGTCACGGGTTGTTGGGACCTTTCTTCAATGAATGGAACCTTATTGGTGATGTGTACTTAAATATGCTCCAACAACAGATAGTTCCAGAAATCCCGAGGTGATTTTGAACAAGTTTTAGTTCTAACATAACGGAGCACCCCCACACTACAGGCGCAAGTCAGCCATGACTTAGGTGATGTTTCCCGAAATCGATGGGTAGTTAGGTGGGTCTATTGAGTGGCCTGCCAGGTTTACCAGACCTGTCGCTCGATTATTTCATGATAGGTTTTATTTCAAAGACAGGATGTACCAATTAAGGGTTTATTTATGGTTAGCTTGTAAGTAGTTACTTCTGACTTCTAAAACTTTCAATTGCCGCCATTTTGCACTGGATTAAGAAAGAGATCTATAATTTGCGTTGTTAGTATTCTTTTGTTAGATTACTTCACTATTTACTTTAAACGCCTTCCATTCATTGTAGGACAGTGAAAAAGTTTTCCTTCAGTAATTCATCTTTAGAAAATGTGTCTAAAATGCTGATGACTAAAACATTTTAATATGTTATAATTAACCAAACCGAAAACCGATTACAATACCTTAAATCCAGTATATTTTTACAACTTACATATTTAAAGAAAAAAAATCATCAAACTGTGGAGTAATTTTTCGCTGAATTGTTATCTGGATTAGTTAACTTTTTATCAAACATAATCCACGAGATTTGTACTATCGAAACCTAAATATATCTTCCACTTCAACTGCATGGAGCTTAGTCGATGTTTTGCTTATGAGTAGTACATTTAGCTAGATATATCTGAACGGATTTTACCAACAGTTTCAAAAATGGACTACGAATACGTACATCTGACATTTTCCTGTTCTGGACAGTGCATTTCAACACCGTATGCTTCATACACAGGTATAAATATTTTGCCAATTAGTATAGTGTCACATTACATAGTGAAAATAAGAATGAAGAAAAACATCTACCATTGATTTAAAAATAACTAGTAAACAATAATACTCGAAACGATCACTGCCCAAATGAACATAATTTAAATTATTTTACCCTGATCATGTATCACATTTTACTCAATAATGATTTGTTTCATTATTGTTTGAAACGATTTCTTAATTTATTGCTTGTTGATAGTTTAAAAATAACCAGAATTATCATTGTCAATTTTGGTTTTATTTGGTAGTGTTCCACAAGAGTTGCAGAAATTATTCGGTAAACAGATAATAAAGTTTTATGATGCAGGTTCTGTAGAGGGTATGTACGGTAAGCCCTGGGGGTAAATTAGAATGCGAGAGGTTCTGAAGATTATAAATTTAGCGCTTTCCGGATTAGCAAACATGAATTTTAGTCCATGTTACATTTATCTTGGTTTTTACTGCTTTTATAATTTTATAATCAGAAGCGTACGTCTAAGGATGCCAGATATTATTTAGTTTCTTTTAACTGTTTTCCATATTTTATAATAATAAATATTTTGCTTAAACACAGACTTAATTCATTACTTCACAACCAATACTGCGATAGATTACTATGCTTAATCATACGTATTTTACCAGAAATCTCTTACCGCCTGTAATTGAAAGCTAGAATTATTTTGTTCAAAAATATTTTGAGGATTTATAATGTTTAAAAGGATACCATGATTTCAGACATTTTCTATTATGTAACAATTATAAAACATTGCGTCTTTACGATTGGAATCCATCCTTTTCTTCAGGTATCATACACATGACACGTGAGGTTTAGGAACCACAAACCAATATATGTCGATGAACTCACCAAAGTCGAAACATTGTATAGCAAAAACAAATTGCATGTCAATAGAATCTTGTCATAAACCTAAAGATTCCCTTTAAACAAGCACTAGAATTCAACATAGGTTTACAAAAATTTATATATTTCCATGTATTCCAAGGATAATAAGAGAGCTTTTAGAAATTTATCAGAAAAAACATTTCAACAAGAAGATAGTGTAAAATTGCCAACAATCTGACAAACTGTGAAAAAGATGCATCTTTGGTAAAACTGTAAACAACCACAATACTACATGACCACTGTCAACTCCATCTGTAGCAAGGCAGTAGCAATTTCGCTTTACATCTGGTGGTTGAAAATGGCTTACCACAGAGGAGGCCAACATATTTCAAGAATTTAATTTCTAAAGCTGTGTTAATCGGGAAATGTTGCTGTTTACATCATATATTGTTTACTTCCCCTACTCTAATATGATACATATAAATGGCGTTTATCTCTAGTAAAAATGCCCAAATTTCGTTCTTGGGCATCTAATAAATCATATTTGTAGACCTATAAGTATACATACAAGATATACTAATAACTATTAACTTATATAAAGAGTTAATAGATTATATAAGTTAACTCTTAATTTTGTCTATAGGTTCATATAATGTTTACTCCTCCTGCTCTAAATATGATACATAATGTACTATTTGTAATGCTGTAACGTGATCATTGTGTTAACGCGTTTGTAACAAGAAACATAGTTGTGACACGGTTAAATAATCGTACATTTAGTAGAACAACGACTGGGCTTGACTCCACCACTGAAATTGTTCCAGTGCTTTACGGTTAGGTGTACGTAAGCAAAACCCAATCTGTCACTAATAAATCAACATTATTTGAATTGTTAAACTAAGTATTCATAAGATATTATTGTGAAGCAAAATCTGTGTGCACATTTGCCACCGTTCAGTTATATAATAAATCAGTAACACTACGTTTCGAGATCTGCAGTCTGATCTCTTCCTCAGGAGGATAAATAACTCAGTACTAATTAGCAATAATAACACTAATAACGTAACAAAAATCTATGTTAAAAAAAACAAAACCTATCAGAGCACTGTATATACATAAGGCAGTATCGCAATAACCATATTGAGTGTAAACCCCATACACTTAATATAAACCAAACGCTCATTATTAAAACTGGACTAAATAAGACAAATCAATGATAACTGCTCTGAACGATTAACGACGTGGTTTAAAAAGATTTCAATGTCATATTGGACATAATTTTATGATATTCTTATTTTGCATGTTTAAGTAACTTGATTTCCATAAAACATGCTGTACATAACTATAATACTAATAATAAAGAAAGTACAATCCACAGTAATATGTGCTGGTAAATAAATATAATTATGTGGTAAATCTATGACAGATCTGGTAAATACGAGGATAAACTCGCCTGATTATAACAAATAAACGAAATCTAACTGTGGCTACCTTCTTTTTTTAGAACTTTTTTTTAGATACAGGTACCCCTCGTGTTGCGCTATTTTAAATGGAAAGTGTTTTGTTCATCCTTCGTATCGGCTTTAACAAAGACCGTGTATATGCCATAAGGTCTCATTTTTATTACTTACTTGTTAAGGATTTTCAGACGCCTTTAAAGTGCATTCTAACGCTGTCCGATGCAATACTTATATTAGGTCAAGGTTATACTTATATAATTAGGTCAAACTAATGACTGCCCTTCACCTGTCTCATCATTATCTATTGAAAATCTCTATATAATACTCAAATTTAATATTGAGCGAGCAGCAACTATAATTCTTAAAATACTTTAATATTAACTTCTTACACATTGTTATTACTGAAACAGCTAATAACGTCAAAGACTTTAAGTGCCCTGTGTCCAATGTATTAACTTTTTATCATGTATATATATATATCACGAGATTGTACTATCAGTACCAAAAATATCAGCCACTTCACCTGCAAGAGGCACAATCAACGTTTTTCTCACGAATAATAGATTTTTGAGAACACCTTTGCAAAGCATTAATTCTCATGCCTTTTTAGTAGGTAACGGGATAAAAGGGACAGGATTTATAATATATGAGATCTTTAAAATGTCGGTAAAACGCTATATAATTAACTTTCTTATAATTATTATAACTCGTTGCATTTCAAAATATGTAACGTTTAATCCCATATACTGAGCATTTTGGTGCTCAGATGAAGTACTTTTCCTCCTAGACATCTTAGTCGACTACGTCGTCTAAACCCACCGTGATTGGTTTCGTACCGCAGGATTAAAACCGATTATAAAACTTGCTATATCAAAATCTGATTAAATCGAACCGTTAATTTGTAATCCATGAATCTATTTAACAATGATAATATTAATCAGTTTGTATTCTATGTTTAATACGCATGTGGCTTGAATAAGTTGAAGACATTTTTAATTTACGTGCCAGCCTCAGAGTTCCTTCAAAATACTTTTGTTGCATATTGTTTTAACTAAATTACGTTTTCTTCCAAAACGTCAGTTATGTTTGATCAATATAACAAATTAAAGACCTCAAAATAAAAATTTTCAATTTTTTTAAACTATTTAAGTTACAAGACGTTTATAACTTTCAAGATTTAGTTTTCTCTTTTAATTAAAAAAAAACCTTAACTTTTATCTTAAATGAAAAACACGAGTAATAATAATGTTTTTAGTAAGATCAGTATTTGCAAGGTATCGTTTTAAAATAGACAATTTTCAATACCTCGTTGATTTAGCAGCCATTTGGATATCCAGTTGGTGGATTTTTTAGCTTCCACCATCGAGTTATGCTGTAATTCTGGAGTCGGTGGGATGCCGCTCGTTAAATATATTATAGGAATAGGTTATGGTTTATTCAAGATTGCAAGTGCTTTTTCTGTCTCCAACGAGACCCGGTAAAAATTAATTGAGGCAGAATTTGAACTATTATTGGAATTGTTGATCAACACACTGAAGAAACTTTTTAAAGTTTTACCCTATGCCCTCAGACTATTAAAAACACCGCTTACGTACGTACATTTGATGTTAACATAAGGAAAGGTTAAGAAAAACGTACCCGCTGAAGAAAGGTCAGTGAAGACAGTCCCCTGAGGAAAGATGTCCTGTGCGGTCACGTGACTAGATGATTACTTTGGATAACTTTGGGACTCCCAGGATATCGCCGTGGGTAGAGAAAAAGGACGAGATATGTTACGTCAACCAAAACTACGTGTCGTTCTAGACAAATTCCCCTATGTCCGACTTCTCTAAACTTTGTACCTGACGTGGATATACAGTATTTGTCTGTTGTTTGATTTCAAAGAGATTTGCCGGCTTTGATCCCTTCAGTCAATATTTGGAGAACTTCTCAACTTTTCTACAGAATATGCATTTGCGTTCTATTACACTTTAAGGTTTCTGGTAAAACAGTACCAAACCAAAAAACAAACCTTTTCTTAGAAAACATTTACAATTTAACAGTAGATTGTATACAAACAACGATAGTATATTTCACAATAACTCTGTGTTATTGCACAACGAACACGAAGTTTAGTTACGTTCATTATGTATATCCCAACCATGTTACAATTTCAAAATGCGTGATCCAGTCAGTTAAGTCGATAGATGATGATAGCACGTATAGTGTGGCTCGTAGAACTGTCAGATTTGTCGGTGCCAGCATTCTTCTTATCACACATTTCTCCTCGGGCTCTAATCAATGGCCTAAATGTTATGTACTGCAATTTACGTTGGTGTTTAGTCACTTCAACATTTAAGTAAATGAAAAAAGTTAGAACTAATCAACAAAAATTTGATTTTAAATTAGCTTTTTATTCTTTTTATTACTGATAGGTATTATTCAGAACTAGAATCTTAATCACAAAATACACTATCACTACCCATTAAAACGCTAAGAAATGTCGTTAGAACCACCCGGTTTTAAAAGTGAGGAAAGACCAAAATTGAGAAAATTGAGGGATTTTGGATTTTGCAAACATAATCATTAAGTTATTATTTAAAATTTACTTGTCTCTCTCTCTCTAAATTATTTTTAACTGCATTTATATTACACAGTTCTCAGGTTATGTACTGATACAAAACAGGATCCTACGTGGCGGTTAACTATAGAAGTGGAAATTATAGTTTACCGCTTTGAATTTGCAGTCATGCAAACATGAGGCTGAATAATTTCACGACTTCCGCCCACTGAAACTCTGATTCATGCTGGAATGTTTAGGGACAGAATAATGCGCTATGGAGGTCGTGGCTCATTGCATGAATGTCCTCACAATTACGACTATTTGGCAAGTTCTCACTTAGTAATTGGGTCCATCAGGTCGTCACACATTCTTATTCTTACTCTATGGACACATGTAATATAATACAAATAAATTATGTTTGTCCAGTGCTGTCTGTGACGTAACGGTTAAGTGCGTAGGTGTTTTAACTGACAATTTTAGACCTAACGAATCTAACAAGTTTGAGTAATCGTTTTGTATATGGGTGATGGGTGTCCTATAACACATCAATTTTAAATACTCCATTAAGGACATAATCCTGGTTCCGAATCGTCAGGTTAGTCAAATACGGCTTAGAAATTTTTTCATTTACTCTGTGTAACGTGTAAATTCCAATAACGATTAATTTTCTTTTGTTTTATTAAAAAATTTGGCTACCTCATAATCTTTTTCAATAATTGTTTCTCTGAGCGGAAATTGTCAAAAGAAAGATTTTGTCTCACGAAAACTGCCACTTTGAGAATTAGTGGACCAATACGTAGTGGCCAATATAAAATATGGAATATGACAGCGGTCCAACTTTTTTGATATTGTGAAACCGTTCTCATTGAGTGACTACTCTAGAACGTGTGCTCGCAAATCCTCGCACAAATAGTTTGTAACTCGACTAATTTTTTTGCTAGGCAATTGCCCATGTTTTATGAAGCAGTCTTATCGAATCTTTATTGTTAAATGTTGAGTATGTCTGATTTTGTTGAATTACGTCAATTTGATCCTTTGCTGGTAATTGGGGTCCCTAGAAAACAATAATTTTGGTGATGGTTACTCTGTTGTGAAGTATTAAGCGAGGTGTATTGTCCAGTGGGTTTGTTGATGTGGGTTTGCCAGTGGGTCCTACGGCCTCCGCTACTGTCACCATCCGCAATGTCGTTTACCCTGCAACCAAGACGCTGCACCTATCTGGAGTAAGGTGGGTTGCTATAGTTGATTTGTGGTAGCCTGGCCTCTGCCTTACAGATAACACAGATACCCTCGTCCTTTGCACACTCTTCGTTACTAAAACCAAACCAGTGAGGTATCGAACGTGGCTATCCCACGCGAGGTCAGTCTACTGATTTGCCTAGTGGTCTCCCAGTCGTATGCGATAGAACTCGTCAGCACTACAAAATGCTTTTAGACGCTAAAATACGTTTAAAACGAGTTTTTAACGCCTTGGGCGTTGGGGTATTCTTTATTGGAGTTTGGCAACTTGTTGATAAAATGAACCCCTGCCCTGTGAGGGTAAGTGTTCGTAAACCCCCGCCCTGTGCTCCCAGTTTCGGTAGGGTGTCTCTGTCTCTTGTCTCATATCTACGTATGTCAGGCCTCTTGTCAGATCACATTTCTCTTAAGAACTGACAATTTGCACTACCCTCTTCCTCACTACAACACCATCCCGGAGGTAAGGTATGGGTAAATCCAAGCCGTAATATGCCGTCCTCAGAACCTGAATATGGCAACATTCGGCTAATAAACTTCAACACATAGATGCCCTAGGACAGTCCCTAAAGCTTAATTGTCAATATGAGCATTCCAAGGTAATACTCTGATCTAAGAATATTCCAAGCAATTTGAAACAATCCACCGCATTTATCATAGTATCATCCAATAAGAAGGCTGGCTCGTCATTAGAAGTGAGAATATTGGCAAGTATGAGTGGGATATGAGAGCATAAATGTATGTTTGACTGGTGATAGTATTTTTGTGCCTTTTGTTAACATTTTAAACAACGAATTCCGACGATTTCTATACATTCTAATAGACATCTACGGGCAATAAATAAATCATTTGAATTTGAATTTTTTGAACTACGGCTTTGCGCACGGTCGCCAACGGTCTGTATACATGGTTTGTTTGTGTTTGACTTGTTAAGTCTTTTTAGAGAAGTGAAATTTTTTATATTTAATAAATTAGTTAATTAATCTGAACAATTATATCATTTTAATTTTTTTAGAATTCTCCAAAACGCATATGGATATAAATAACGTTATATAATCAAAGGCATGTAAGTTTATATTGATAAGCTACAGTCGATTGATACTTTAATCATTATTTTTGTTGTACCTGTATCACAATATAGTGAATGGATTTATAACCTACTATAACATGTTGTTCTTGTAAGTATTTTAAAAGGTACATTTGGCAATTCAAAAGAAAAGTTGTAAGGTTTCCCGTTGAAGAAAGGTCAGTGAGGACAGTCCCTGAGGGAGAATGCCCCTGACGGTCACGTGACCAGATATATTTGATAACTTTAGGACATCTCATGACAATTTTCCCGCGTCCATTTCGCTTAACTTTGTACCTGACTTGGTTGCAGAGGATACGTTTTCGTTACAATTCTAAGAAATCTGTCTTTATCGATCGCTAATGTCTCAGCACAAGGAAAAGTTTCTTGATTCTTTACTTTTTCCTCCTCCACCCCGACATTGACTCACAAAAAAGCCTCACATTCGAAATTGTATACGGACAATTGTGGCCCTGTAAACAGACGTTTTGACGGTCAAGATTACAATCTCATGATAACGTTATCAGATTTGTTTTATTCCAATTAGTTTATCTTCGGAACGTGAACAAATATGCAGTTCGTTCCTTCCGTTAGCTCAGTGTTTTATTAACTTTTCTCTTAGATCTTAATTATTAACCTAGATTAAGAGTACCTAGAGTTAGATTTTAATTAAGTAACCTTCTTGTGACGGACGAGATAAAAATAATGAATGTTTTTTAACTCTCATAAAATATAATGACTTCTTAATTGTTTTAAATAATAATTTCTGCGCTAATATTTTGTCTACACGATGTCAAGATGTTAGTGTTTGAGATATTAGAAAACAATTACACTGTAATATGTTTTGCCAGTACACGTATTGTACTAATATCAATAATTAAATTAATTAAAGATAGTGATGACAAACAAAGCCTAAAGCTTTGATAAAATCCTTAGTTCTTTATAGTTATAACTATCACGGCTTACGGCTACTTTCACACGAAAATTTTTTTTATTTACGATGGAAAATTTTTTATATTATCTGTACTTACATTTTACCTTACTGTATTAACTACCAATTACTCAGAAAGAGTGAAGTGGGGATTGTAAGTTTGATTAGACAGTTCCTAATCAACTAGGCCTACAGTTACGTTTGTCCATCGCTCAATTAGCTAATGGCTACAACAGCCATGGACTTCAAGTCGACAGGTGCCTCGACAGCTCTGGACTGAGACACCGTAGCGATTTATACTTAATCTACTAAGTACATTCAGTTTCCAGTAGACGCATTACGGAAAGGCAATCGGTTTTGTAAATTGAAAAACGTTAACCATGATTAAATCTTAGAAATCCATAGGTAACGAGACTTTGTGTGGATTTTTTATGCAACTTTGGTCAGTACCAGTATAACAACATGTTTGTAAACAATAAACGTAATAATGAAATATAGTACGAAGCCTATTAAAGATCATTAGCTTGTATATGTAAAAGCTTTATTTCAAACATCGGTAAGGATCACAACGTTAAATATATTATTTGTAATTACAAAAGAATCATTCTCAACAGGGTTGTAAAAAATTACTTGTTGAACAGTTGTATAATAAACAAGAATGGACACACTAACAATTGTAATACAACACCAAAATATGTATTGTAACCCGGATGACAATAGTCCGGTGATATTAGAGGCGATGTTGCCATATCGCTGCTGACCACCAGCTGTCCTCGGCATGAACATAACCACATGCTAATTTGCCTGATTTACATGTGTCTGCAAAACAGAAAGGTGAAATTAAATTTACATAATTAATATTTTTACGGTAAAAGCTGATGATATTTGTTTTAATGCAACAGATTTTGAGACGGACCAGTCATTTTCCACACACGTAGAACTGACAACAGTGCAGGGTGCGGAGGGTGGAAGGGGGATTAAGACGCGCAAACCACTATAGGACTATATCGTGTGGGCTGCTCTAGTACATCAAATAAATGTAATATAACATATACTTGACACACATGAATGACCACGCAGTTATAAGACAACGTGAAAAATTAGTGGTAAATCGGTAGCGTCATCTGCTGCTAGTCATAGAAGGAAGTACTTTACCTTTACAATTTGCGTAATTTAATCCGTAGTTATTTACCTAAAAGGTTCGATTATTCAGGGAATTTACATTTAAAAGACACAGTTTTCAACATGATCTATGTTAGATAGGTTCGAGGTCACCTCTTTCAAACTTTAGCCCATAAGAGAAAAGAACCTCTTTTCACAACTTTTATTTGCAAAACCTGAAACAACAAGCAAAAATGTTTCCATTGTCATGTAAAAGACCTGCCAATCGAAGATACAAGATATGATCATATTTTGAATATACTTTTCTATTTCTCTTACACATGATATTGCTGTTCTAGAGGAATTACAATATGTGTGTTTCTTCTCCCCTTATCCCTAAATTTTTTCATATAAAACCTAAATTCAAGCTAATTTTAAACGTACTATTTTTCATTTATTATAGTATGATCCATATTATGAGATCAACATTGATTATTAGATTTAGAAAAATAATAAAAAAAATCACCAATTGACAAAATACACATCGATTTGGAGTTATTGTTTAAACTGTAAAAATTGTAAAATTGTTTAAAAAATTGTTATACTACATAAATTGTATAGGATTTTACATGATGCCAGTCGACCAGTGAATATTTTGCACATGAGTCCTACTAATATATGGGTAATTACATAAGTTATAAGGGAATTTGAATGCAGTTAAAAAATGCATTAACTTGGTTACCGAAATGACAAGAAAAACCGTCCTTCAACAGCTATTAAAGCTTCAAGAACTTTAGATAATATGACAGTAATTAAATATAAACACTAAGTTTGGTCGTAAACGACAAAGCACGACTAATAAACATAATTAAGTTGCGGATTTAGGTTGGCAAAATACAATGTGAGAATGGACAATAGAACAAGGAATTTGCAGTTACCACTTAGAGTTGGCAGCATTGCGGACATCCGGTTGGTGATTCCTTAACTTCCTCCAACAGTCGTTTTAAATCTTCCTACTGAGATTTAATTACCAAATCTATGTATTACGTGCAATAAATACCTAATCGCGTAACCCAAACTAGAGCCGGCGATGTCATACGACCAAACTAGATTAGAATGAATTTGTTTTATGGATAAATACTCCCTTGTCTTTTTGATTACTATTCAGACTATTGTGAGGGAACAAAGAATGAATAAAATCACTTTCTTACGCTTCTCATTAATTGCATTTGTATTTTATAGAATACGCCTTAAAACTGTTTTACAATAAAGTTTACAACTTTAAACATAACCAATCATACACCAAATATTGATGTATCGTGGAGAATTATTTCATAATGGATTTCATACAGTACCTCATTCTAATACAAACAAATGTTTAGTCGTAATATAAAATTCTTCATGCAGAAACGATGAATTGGACATTGCACCAAATACTGTTTAATGATCTGATGACAATTATTTGAAATCACGACATTGTGTATTAACCCAGGATTGTAAGCTTTGTTTTTGTGTCTGCAAAGAAAGAGAATCAGTCGTGAGTATTATGAAGTGTATAACGCTGCCACAGCTACAAGTAGGAGTATGTGTTTTAATGAGGGTGCAGTGTCCTGTGGCTGTGTGACGCTCTTATATACATACCCACGCTCTGAGTTAGTAAACAAAAATGTAGCTAAGGAACTAAATAAATTACGTAACTCCAAACTACATTACAATACTGTTTTTCATAAATGACATCGAAATAGGTTGGGTTTCTCGACAATGGCTGCAACTGGTAGAAACAAATACAATAATACCGAGTATCATCCTCAAAAAGAAATTTTATTGTAGAAATTATCTTATTCTGAAACGCATTGGTACTCGGTTAAAGTACCTATTTTAAATTGTTTTACAAATAACTTTTCAATAAAATAATAAGTTTACTTTTAAAATCATAATTAAAATAATATTTAATTATTTTTACAAATACTATTCGCATACATTTGTTTCATATAATATACTAATCACATACCTTCGGTTTTAAGGTAAATTCTTCTGCAACTTTCCAAGTATTTCAATGAATAGTACCAATGATTTCAGCAACACGTCAGGACCTATATTATTTTAGGCCAATGCCGAGAAAACCTGAAGTAGAAGTTCGTAGCTTTCTTAATAAAAGCAATTTTTATTATAATGTGACACGATGTATTCCTGTAATAAATTTTAAAACGGAATTAGGCATATACCACGTATATCAGGTATATAATTTTCATTGAACAATGGAGAATGCCACAATTATAACAAACAAATGAATATCATAAACAAAAAACGTGTCGCTAATTGATACCTTATAAATAAAATTAATTGCTAAATTGTGTTGCAAAGTGCTAATCTCAAAAACTGTTTGGGAATATTCGGAAAACTCTATTTAAAAGTATTCGTTGAAAGTCCGAGGAAGGCTTATGTGAAGTAAAAAATTAAAATAATTTCCCGGAATACTTTAGAATTAGGAAAAATAATGATAATCTTCATGTTTTATAAACAAAATTTAACTGTGAAACAGCTGTTGACACTTTCAGCTTTCGTCAAAGACGCTGACACATTTCTTTACATTTAGGTTTTATAAACACTTCGCTCGTAATATCGTAAGGTGTTGCACCTGTGTTAGCACTTCAGGTTCAAGGGACTTATATTTCCGACGCCAGTGTTGTGTTTGCTTTCTTGCCAAGGTGATTAAAAACATGTAACAAATTGTATATTTATGGCCATTTAAATTTACTACGGTCTTATATTATATATACATATATGTACATACATATGTACATATATACATCCACAGCTCTGAGAAGCTTTCTTATGTTAAAATAAAACTAAGATAGATTTCATAACAGTCTTTAAATTTTTAGTTAATTTTAGATAGTAGCCCTTGTCTTTTACATTTAACACTTAATATTTACTCAAAATGTAGAGTTAGAAATACGTTAACAATAAAACTATTAACGTGTTTGTTTCTTTATAAATTTTTAAATATTTGTTATATTTTAGAACAATTAGAACTGGAATTAGTACATTATTTCAAAAGCACAGTCCAGCAAATCTAGCATAGTTCTTGCCGACTGCTTCAAAGGGAGACTTCGGAGTCAAATTCTGACCATCTTAGGTTTTAGGACATTTTCTAATGTAGATGAGTACGTACCTAACCGCTGAAATCTAAAAACTGCGTGAAAGTTAATGGTTGCTCCTTAGCGAATTTACACACTATAAATGTAAACAAATTTAAAATATTGCTAATTAAACATAGGATCGTGCTTTCATAAAACAATGTTTAGACAGAACAGTTCATTACATTAATATTTCGCAGCTTCAGGACCAAGATCAGATTTTTCGCTACTTTAAAGACCAGTGGGGTGTAGCCGGAGTAATTTCCCAAATAAGAATAGGTCTATGTTAATACCAGAGCCCGTAAGATTGTTCATGTAAAATTACAATCGGTTGAATAGTTTAAGCGTGAAAGCAAAACGAACACACACAAAGGCACTTTCGTATTTTATAATACTAGTTAGGGTGAAGTATACGGAACATGATTAGTAATGTAATGCAAACAGCAGTCAAAGTTACTATTTCACTCTTATTCCACATTGCTTCGTAACGAATCTAAAACATTTGAGACATTAGAAATACCATTTAAAACACTGTTTAAAATTCTTTCTTTGACGATACTCCTTTATCGCACAAAGATGTGAACGCTTGCACATAAGTGACTCAAAACTGGTTGGCTTTCTTGACATTGTGGTATGGCATTTTTACAGTGGCTTAAGGATAAACAGATGAATGAACATGCCTCTAGAAGGCATTCTTTTTGTGAACTACAGAGAAAAAGCAACCAGACGTACAACGAAAAACCTGTCACAAACTATAATTTTGAAATGTTGTATGGACTTATTCCGGAAATAGATGGGTTTTTGACGGTAATAGGCTTCTTAATTAATCGTATGTATGTATATTTTGTTCATTTGGACACTCAATTATGGGAGTGAAAATATCGCAGACTAAAAAAAGATTAGTTGAGCTGGAAGTAGTCGCTTTGTAACCGAAGTAGGTTTCCAACTGTCTTCTGTCATAAAATTGCATTTATTTTCTGGGTAGTGCTTTGTAATTTCACTTGCTATAGCCGCGAACTCAATGCGCTCGCTTTGTTCTTCGAATTGTTGTCACGGAGCGAAGGGTTTGATGAATCATGCAAATGCCCGGTCCCTCGTGTTTGTTCCTTCAGATACTGTAAATGTCATCCACAATGTGAAAAGAAACCAATTTTGAGTAACCTTCATATACACCTTTACAATTTCGTTCATTAAGTAAATTTTCAGAATGGTCCTAAATAAACTAACTGATTTAAATTTTTCATTGCTTCCATTTATAATAAAAATTAAATAATACTATTTTTTGCACCATAATGATATTTATTCACTTACTTACGACATATGATATTTATTGATTCATACGTAACAGTTGCGTTCTGTAACTCGATCAGCTGTAAAATATATTTATTATTTCTACAATAAAGGAAACGTTGTTTAGATTACTTTTAAGAGTGTTTGCGAGTGATATTTTCAAATTGAAATATGACTATTTTTATTCTTATAACTAAAATAATGTACATACCACATTTTCGATCAAATCTAGTCAGTAGGTTTGGCGTGGTTGAGTATCAAGCACATAAACTGTTTCACAAAACTTTTCACTTGTAATATTTAAAACATTATATTATATATTCACTTACTCGTATTTGATATTATTTATTTGTACTCGTAAACAATGTCAATGAAGGACAGTATAATTGTTGGCCTTAGGTAATGTTTTATAGACAAATTAATATCCATACTCTTTGAATGTATATTATCTTATAACTCCTATAATAGGCGACTTCATCATAAATAAATGTTTTACAACCCAATATATACGAGATGTTCTTAATTCGTTGCTAACAACAATGATTGCACATTCAAGCAGAGCTATCGACCGTTTTGATCACTACCGTTTATGAATAATGGAAATGCTGACGAACTGATTCGCGATTGTGTCGATGTTGTGCTACTCTCAGGCCATTCTGTCAGAGCTATGTAATTTGGAGATAAGATGTTAGGGAAAGTTATTAGGGTAAATCTTCGGTGCTGTGGCTTTAAGAAATATGTAATCCCATTGCTTCAGACTCTGCATTGGACATAGTAATAACGTATTCTTAACACTGAACCATCATTGCTAAAAAGGTCCATCCGCCCTGGAAACATAAGCTGTCTCAACAGATGCCTTGAAGGAGACTACTAGTCCTGTATGAACGGTTATGATCATATCACAGAAAAGTTTTATGCTTTCTGTTTACTGCTTTAAACTTCACTTGGACATACATTACTCCTTGTAATCATGTAAGGTGTAATAAATGTAAATAAACCGCGGATAAATCTGTTGAAGACAACTGAATTTCCCAACTTAAGAAAGTAAAATCAGGAAAACCATAAAATATTACCAATAAAAAACCAAAGAAACATTACTCTAAATGTATCATATGAGTTTCTAAACATGCCAACCATTAACTTTTTACAATATAATAAATAAAATTAGATGGTAATCTAACTCATGATTATAAGTAGTCATAAAAGTAAATATACTTCTTTCTATTGTGGCTACTAATTTCTTTTTTTTAATATACAGTGTATATCATACTGATTCCCCTGAAAGTTCAGTAACTTTTATGATCCATTTTCCTTATGGCTGAGACAGAGGTGGCCTTATACCTTACATAACTTCTTTGCAATTAGTTCGTTCACTAAAAGTTTTATGTCACATTATTTTCATATAACGTGTGGGCTTGACAGTGAGGTATCATGTGTAATATAAATGGGAAAGAGTATTTAATTTTACACTACTGTATAAACCAGTAAGAATCATTACACTTTTGAAAGTGAGAGAGTCGTGTTGAAATGCTTCCACAGAGTTTTGAACATTGCTCTGTCTGTATATACTTAAGTATCTCCTCTATTGCAGATTCAAACGTAAGTTGTCGGAGAAGGGGTAGCCATCGGCATGAAAATAGAAATGGAATAGTTATCACGTACAGCGACACAATACTATCACATTTTCTTCTATAAAACCAGATGCTATTCAGTTGTAAATTTTTCACTCATACAAAAACTTTAATTTGATTGCATATTACTTATTCTCATTTATAGAATACAGTAAAAACAACTGGCTGCGAACAACTTGTCATATTTAAAGTGTTTAAGTACAGCATTATTGCCTTTTACTTAGGTTGTGTTGGTTAACATGAACCTCACATCAACTCCGTGAACCAATGTTTGTTTGTAATTACTAAACTGGAACTACGTATTCTGCAGGTAGAGATGATTTGATCATAGTCTAACACGTTGACTGCTGTGGACGCACCTCACGAATATTCCGACTGTCCTAAAAAGTAGGTACATGACAGTCACGATGTTGTTCATAGTGTTATGAAAACACCTATCTCGGTATTGAAACATTGATGTGTAAAAATTAATTTATAAGTGTTGTGTACGAATGTTGAAATCAAATTACGCTATTGCCGCTTTTACAAATTTTATCAGTTTTAAAAAGTCATTTAACAGGTATTTGGTCTTTCGATTATAAGTTAATTCGATTATTTAAACACATATATGACAGATTCGGTCAAATACAAAATAATTGAATCGTAAAATGCAAGGGCTCTGTAGTGTAGTGGTAGCATGCTCGCCCGTTATAATTGAGAAATCCTGGTTCGAGCGGCGGAGAAAGTTGTTTTTGTCATTCAGTCTATATTGAGATTAAATTAGGCAATTGCCGCTTTTACAAATTTTATCAGTTTAAAAAGTCATTTAACAGGTATTTGGTCTTTCGATCATAAGTTAGTTCGATTATTTTAACACATATATGACAACAGATTCGGTCAAATACAACATAATTGAATCGTAAAATGCAAGGGCTCTGTGGTGTAGTGGTAGCATGCTCGCCCGTTATAAGTGAGAAATCCTGGTTCGAGCGGCGGAGAAAGTAGTTTTTGTTATTGAGTCTATATTGAGATTAAATTAGGCTATTGCCATCTATACAAATTTAATTAATATACATATGGAATTTCAGTACATTTATCTGAACTATATCGAAAGGTATATTTATTTAATGAAGATTCCAGAAAACAAAACTGAACAAAAGGAATGACAATAGAGACGGTGAACATTCCTGAGCGTAACCCAGTAATTTATTCCAACGGGGTGGGGAAGGGAATTTACGACTTAACACCTAGGGTTGGCATTACTGAAACATTCGGTTAATAATTCCAACACTTCCTTTGTGCGAATGGCCGCTGTCGGAATGTCTCGTCAATGATCAACTAGCGTGGAAAATTGTTTCTTTATTATGCAAAGAGCTTTATAATAATATTGTAACTATATTATATCTATATTCCCGTGTCATGGTAAATGACAAAATTAAATTTTAACAACAATTATAACATGTTTTAAAGTTTAAAATTTTTAATGAAATAAGAAAAGATTGAATGTAAAGAAATAAACAAGAGTCATGATATATGTAAAAATCATTTATAAATATAATTATCAATTTAAAATTATTTTAAAATCAGAATTTTTTTGTGTCATGGAACTACAAGTTAACTTATATGGAAAATATTGGTTTGATTATATTATCTGATATTGGTAAACAGTGCCAATATCAGTTTTCTGTTAGTATACAGAGTTCATATACAAGGTGACCATCAAGTACGATCACAATCAATCATGTTGTTTAGCGTATTTAATAATTACTAAAAACCATTAAAAATAATAAATTTCATTTTTTAGAATTTAATATACTTTATTTTTGTAAACCGGATGCTTCAAACTAAAACTCAATGTAGCAAAGTTTTTATTGACTGTAGAGAGAGACTGTATACACCCAGTTAACTTATCAAACTTCACTATTTATTTGTCATGTCAAAACAAGTAAGAAATTGTGTACTTTTTACAATAGTCCTACAATTTCCGGTTAACCGTATGTCTGTCTCTTTGTGTTTTTTAATACGGATAAGTTTATATCTTTAAATGTAGTAAACCTATAAATTTCAAACTTTGCAAAATGGTTAGTATAATTAATACCTGTTGTAACAAAGTCTCTTTAATTTGAATAATACTGATTGATTAAAGATACTTATTTGATTAATAACCTGATATAATTATTAGGTTTCGAAATGGCGGCCATACAAAACTTTCAAACTTAATAACTAAAAGACTGGATATTTTATGAAAACCTTATAAGAATAGTAAAAGTATGAGGTTGATACCAAATATATTTGATTATGGCAAACAATAACCGAACAGTAAAGATTGTACTGAGCGCCATTAAACAAAGGTTAAACTACATTAACTCGATTAGTGTATTTGATTATGGCAAACAATAACCGAACAGTAAAGATTGTACTGAGCGCCATTAAACAAAGGTTAAACTACATTAACTCGATTAGTGTATTTGATTATGGCAAACAATAACCGAACAGTAAAGATTGTACTGAGCGCCATTTTAAAAAGGTTAAACAACATTAAGTCGATTAGTGTATTTGATTATGGCAAACAATAACCGAACAGTAAAGCTTGTACTGAGCGCCATTAAACAAAGGTTAAACAACATTAACTCGATTAGTGTATTTCAAGTGAGGGCGCCCAGTAAAACCGTTACTGTTTATTATTTATCGTGGCGAAATAAATTTGGCTTCAAATTGTTCATCTAAAACCTATGCCATATTCACTATTCAAATAAATGTTCATGATAGCTCTTCTTTTTCGAGTTAATACAGTTTTGAAAATTGTGTATATGGCCGCAATTTAAAAACCTGATATGATATTTTTATAACACTTTTAAAAACAGGTATTAAATTTAAACTAAACATTTTACCTAGACCAAACTAAGTTTTAACCTTACACCTATATTCAATTTAAGATATAAATGTTTTCCTGTAAACACAAGCAGACCGACGGTGAATTAAACAAGATTGGTCTCTTATTTGTTTGACATTTCTATCTTATTTTGACCTGACAAATCAAATGGTGAAGTTTGATGAGTAATTAATGTTGTATATTTCTTATAACGTGTACGTGACATTAAAAGTAGCAAATGTATTATTGGTCATAAGCTGAGAGTAAAGTATGTATAGAATACAGATGTTACTATAGATAACCGCTCGCAAACGAACCTGCGCAGAATCAAATATCTGAGCAGCCACGCGCAAGAGGAGCTCCCCTCCAGTGGTGGGGAGTGGGACAAGCATCTATTTTCGTCTCTGTTTTATCAGCTTTGTGGAACGGGTCTCGCTTGCGCCATTTTGTTTGCACCCTAGCTATTTTCCTATTTTATAAGTATATTGTATTTTTGTGTGTAGGCCTATAGAAGTTTAAAATATTACTTGAACAGACTAATGTAGTCATGGACGTATGTAGCCAGGGAGCGTGCGATATGGAGTCAGGTTAGCCGCTAAAAGGCAGTAGCCAGGTCAGGAGATAGAGCAAGCGGGCGAGTGCCGAGCAGTGGTGGGGATATTGGGAGAGGGCGGCATCACAGCGGGGGAAGGGTTATTTTAAAATCGCCCAGTGTCTTTTTGTTAGCTGTTTATATAGCATAATAGTCACTAGCTCAACTTGGTGGGTATTTTTAGTACTAACTGCGCTACAGTGAGAGGCGCAAGATAGAATACGCGTATTCGCATCGAAACCACAAAAGATACTGATCGAGCTGCTCGCTGCGTGTCTGACATTCCAACTGTTGGCACTGAATTGCTTTTGTCTAGACGACATCGTTCAGCTGAACCAAACCTAGCAAATAAAACCTTTTTGTAAACGAGTTCAAAATATTTTAGAATCTTCTGTACTTGTATTTTATGTTTATGTTATATTCGACATAAATAAATTTAAATATTATGATTTATTTATCGTATTTAAGTCATCATGATGTAATAAAAAATACTTTTCTACTTATTTAATTACAAAAAATAACAGGATATTTCAGATATTTTTTGAGATGTAAAATCTATCTGCAAGTCAACTTGTCAGTGTTTTCTTTACTGAGACTCTACTAACATTACGATGTAGTTGAATGACATAGCGCTATTTGTCTTATCTAGCTTCTAAATTAATAGTAAGTATCATTTATAATACTTTTTTAATAGGTAAAAAGTTATTATTTTAGTATTACAGCAGATTAATGAAAAACAGCATATCAGTAAACAACTCTAGAAACATAAAATGTGTCTAAAACCTAGCAAAGTATTTGGTATCTCTTTTGTTATTACCAGGCATTATATAATAAGAAAATATATCTTCTTTTTAAATACAGACCAATTTAAAATTCTTTTCCTGCATGTTTTTACAATTATACAATAAACATGTGTTTATTTCATTATTTCTCATCATTTAAAAAAATCATTATTTTGAAATTATGTTATTTTTACTTTGTCCCATTTAAATCATTATGTTTAAAATTAATTAAGAGATGGTTTTAACTGTTTAAATGCTATATATTTGTTAGTTAAAAATACAGATAGACAACAAAGAAGGTGCCCACTGAAGGAACAGTAACCCAAAATACCATTAAATAGCCTAGTTCAATGTCAATCTGTATATTCTTTAGGGTTTCCCCTGTTGCGACCCGTTCTTTTTTGCAACACATTTTTTTAAATAGTCCAAACATTTTTAAGGAGACTAATTAATTAAATTAATCACATGAGCCTTTGGGATTCAGAATGATATATTTTACTGATAATGAACTAGTAGTCCCAGGATTACTATCTTCAACAATCTTGAAAATCTTACTTACGTTGCCGATTTCATGACTTAAGACTTAATTTATCGAGTCAAATCGCGTAGAAACATTGTTAATACAATTCATTACATTGTTAGGATATTTTCTGCCATCAGTCAACAAATTTTGAATCGAACCTGACGATAATACTTCACTTTCAAACAAAAAATTGAAACATTAGTAAACAAAACAAGCATTGCTATATGAATGTTGATTGGTTCTCTTGCTGTTGCATTGTTTGAATCAGCCAGTGTGGTTGTATAGTTAGCAGCAAATTAATTAACCCGATTCGCGGTCCACGTATAACCATAGCGGATACTCCAACCTTAACCGAGATTCTAACAGCGGTTAATTTGGATACTAAACAATCCGCTGGGCTGGATATTACAGTCCAATATCTCTTCTGGTTAAGTTAGAAGAAGGTGGACTTGTGCGGTTCTCATCAAGAAATTACCACATTCAAGATGTACCTATAGTTTTGAAAGGTAATTGATTTTACTAAATCAATATGGATGTCAAAATTAAATATTATTACGAAGATCATACTACGGTGACATATTTCAATAAAGTACAAAATTTTCCACCATTAATTAAATAAAATTGTTATTGGCAGAAACTGTCATCCAATGGATTGTTAAAATGGTAATTAAGGTTTCATGTTTATTAAAGTTGTCTGTATGAAACTTACTTATGTATTTGTTCTATTTGTATGTAATAAATACATCGAATTATTCTTCTTCTTTTCTTCTTCCAAAATTATGGTTATAATATAACCATATATAATATAACCATAAATATAACCATAATATAATCACATATTATGTGATTGAAATGTTTTTTCTTGAACTTGGTTTCATAGGAGGTTTTCTTATATTTTTAAGAGTTAATTTGTATTGCTTCTAACATAAAAAGTATGTAGCTGAATAAAAATCAAACGGACGGTGATAATGGTTTATATATTTAATGGTCATATATACAAAATCATTGTTTTAAGATGTAGTAATGTTAACTTTTAGATTGGTCTATAGGATCCCTTAAATGATGTAAGGATACTTGTGTAATTGTTTATATTATATAACTGGGTTTAGCCCAATAGACTCTTTAGTATCTCAGTTTACGCTAGTTTCAATACCTTCCTTTTTCAAACAATTTCATTTTATCAACATGAATTCACAGATTAGTTTGGAATTTATAACGAGCTTATTTTTGGTGGTTTGCTTGTGCTTGGCCAAATTATAATCGAATTAGTGATAGTGTGCGTTACTACCTGAATACTGTATTATTTATATAATATTACTGTATTATTTTCATACATATGAGATGTACGGTTTAAGTTTGTTGCAAATGAGTTCACTGATCTTTTACAGGAATATTCACACACCTGTGCATAGTGTGTACAAAATTGTTTTCAATACAACTCATTATTGTCTATCATATTAATGTATTACTTTCATGAGTTTATAATTTGTATTATCTTGTAACATTACATTTATGTAAATAGCTAAATTATATAAAAGTTAAGTAATTTCTAAAAATTTGTAAACATGTATTTTTAAAAAATTTAATAAAAATTTTGTACACGCCTGAAAACACGTTTTTCGATCATTTTAATTGGTTAGTTTTATATTGCAAAATAACTAAGAACAGTTTACAAATTAATATTAACAGGCACCATACGATAGCTTTGAACTAAACGCGTAGCTCGTTTGCAAACGAGTATATCGCGTTTTAAATACAATCGTGTCTGGTTTGCTGCAATCAGTTACTGACCTTAGTTATGAAATGAATGAAATGAAATATGCCTTTATTCAAGAGGCGGAGTTAGGGCTATTTAGCCCTCTCTACCACTCAACCTCACATAATATACAGATATATATATATATATATATATATAGATATACATAATTTACATTTAATGACCTTGAAACTATAACAAATTCCATTTTAAATTTAAATTTAACCAAAATATATACTAACTACTATGTAATAATTAAAAATCAAATTTATCAGCTGAATATGTAGAAAATTTTCAAACAAAGATAAATTAAAACTTAAATTAACAATTTACTTTTTAAATAATTTCTTGTTATTGCTACATTCATTCTCTCAAACACACAGCCTGACCACAAGCACGCCACGAGCACCGCCATCCGCCACCCCTACAGACCGCCCAGGCAACAAGTCCCTGACCCCCGCCCCAAAACGAGCCCGACCTTCTATAATACGGATATCATCAGGAAAGAGAGTTCCAGAGGCGACATGCCTGAACAGTGAACGACCTACTGAAGAAGTTCGATCGATGAACAGGAATTGAGAGTAACGTGGATCCCCTTCTCGTAGGTCGCTCACTTATATCGGAAATAAAATTTGAAATTTTCGGACAGGTAAACAGGTGACTTGTTTCTGATAACTGAATGTAGAGTTGAAAGAATGTGAAAGTTGGCGAAGTTGTTGAAGTTTCAGAAGTGATAGCTGTTTGAAAAATGGAGAGTCACATGCTCATAACGTCTGAGATTGAAAATAAATCTGATACAATAGTTTTGAGCACGTTGAAGCCTGTCCGAAAGCTCAACAGTCATGTCACTGATCACAGCGTCACAGTAGTTGAAGTGTGGCAGTATGAGAGTTTTAACCAGCATAACCTTAACACTGAATGGTAGATATAAAGCAAAACGCTTTAAACTGTGAATGCCAGCAAATACTCTATTACACGTTTATCGTAACCTGGTCATTCCACTTAAGACTTGAGCTCATAGTAAGACCAAGATTTTTTAATTTTGTTTTGAAAATTTAGTACGTGGGTTATTGAGTTCAAGTTTTTGGTGCAACGTTGAAGTCCAAACGGTCGATCAATCTTGGGTTTTCCCAATACCATTGCCTGCGTTTTGTCTTCATTTAATTTCAGCCCATGTTTTAATTTGCCCAACAAGCAATTGATTCAATGTCTTGATTGAGTAGAACCATAAATGTGCTCAATTCATCAGGCGAACAGTGTACGTAAATTTGTAAATCATCGGCATAAAGATGAAACTTAGAGTGCCTTATAATAGATGTGACGTCATTAATATAAAATTGAGAACAATAGGGGTCCAAGAACAGAGCCCTGTGGAAACCACCCCGTGTTACGGCTTTCCATTCAGATATTTTTTCCCCTTTCTTTGACACATTGCTGTCGCCCAGTAAGATACGATTTGACCCAGTTAACACACTCATCGGAGAAACCATACTTCTTCAATTTGATGAGGAGAAGGGGGTAATAAACACAGTCGAAGGCTTTGGAAAAGTCAAAAAAGCAGTAAAATGGTGATTTAGTCTCTTGTCCATTGCCAATCTGATATCATCGGTGATTTTAATTAGGGTTGTGGTGGTGCTGTGATTAGGCCTGAATCCAGACTGGTATTTAGATAAGATGTTATAGGTATTCAGATAAGATGAAATTTGTTGATGTACCACTCTTTCAAGGCATTTGGAGAGACAAGGGAGAATACTGATTGGACGTAGGTCAGAAGGGGATTGCGGATTGGACACTTTTCTCAACGACGAACTAGAGCATGCTTCCAGGTTAAGGGAAAAGACAGAGGAATTTAAAGAATAATTGAAAATGACTACTAAAAACAGGAAGGGTGATTGGCAATGTATCTTTCAGAAAGCGCAAAGGTATGTTGTCAGCCCCAAACTGCGTTGCTGGTCATCCTCGCGAAAGCAGCAAGCACATCAGCCTCACTCACAGGTGTGAAAGAAAACTGGCGGCCAGCAGCCTCTCGAGGAGCAGCCTCCAGCTCAGCAAAATAATCCGCTAGCTGCAGATATATTAACAGGGATATTAATAAAGTAATCATTTATAATATTGAGGTCAAACGGAACAGGTGGACCGATATTGGATTTACCCACACCAAGGTCTTTAATTTTACTCCACAGTGATTTAGTGGACTGAGGCTCTGAAAGTGTTGTGTGGTAAAATCTAACTTTGGCGTTACGGATTTGCTGCTGCGTGTGATTCCTAAGACGTTTATATGCCTCCCAATCTTGAGTGGATTTAGAACGTTTAGCTTTTCTGAAGGCGGAATCCCTTTGCTTTTGCAAATTTCTTATGAAATCATTCATCCATGGAGAGGGGGCTTTGGTTACTCTTTTAGTTATGATTGGGGCATGTTTATCAAATAAATTAGTAAGTAAAGCATTAAATTTGATAACCATTTTGTCTACATTATTGGCAGTGGTTACTTCATGCCAGGGTAAAGCAGCAGCATCTGTGAGAAGTGAAGCATGATCTATGTCCCTGTATCTGCGATATTTGATAATATTGGGCTTATTTTTGGGGGTATGGAGTTTATAGGCACAAAAAATGAGATCATGCTTTGAAAGTTCCAGGGGCAGGAAATTGTCCGTGGTGTGTGCAAACGTGGGTCGGGTCAGAAACAGCCATGATGTCAAGCCACGTGTCGGTTGTAGCAGTGTGATGAGTGGCCTGAAGTGGTAGCAGAGACATGTTACATGACTGAAACATTGTGGTCAAAAAAGGGTTTTTTCATATGTGGGTAGGCCCCAACAAATCGGAGTTAAGATCGCCCATGACAATGACATGACTGTAACGAGCCATAAGATCGATGAGTGTGTGTTCAAATTCGGCAAGATGGCCGGTATTGGGGGCCCTATAACATGCACCGACTAAAACATGCGTCCCGTTGACACTGACATCCAAAAACATAAATTCAGGCCGTCCCTCTCTAGATGTATCAGATGAGAATAAGATGGAAGTAGGAAACTGAGACTTGACATAAACTGCGACTCCACCACCACGTTTGTGTAGACGGTCGTTCCTGAAAATATTGTAGCCAGCTAAATTAATACTCTTGTCGCTTGTGGTTTGGTTTTAGCCAAGTCTCAGAGACCAAGATAATGTCGGTATGTAATGGCTCCAAAAATGGAACGAAATTCGTCAATATGACTAAACAGTGATTGTGCGTTAACGTGTGCTGCCTTGAGGAAATTGTTGTAGGGAGCGAGAGAACGGCAGAGAAGCGCGGGTAGGGACGGCGGAGAGGCGCGCCCGCTCGGGGCGGGGCTGTCAGAGCCGTGCACGGCGGCGAGCAGGGGCGCGACGACACTGCAGGCGGCAAGCGGGCGGCGGCGGTACACGCGACAGTGACATTGCGGTCAGGACATTTACAACACACACGCATACCATAACAAAGAAAAAATAATACTTTATCATTTAATATAAACTTAAAATTAATTGAAGTTATTACTACTCTAATATTATTCATAATAAATTTAAACATGCATGCAAGCTTGCAGGCTCTATATTGTAATAATAATAATCAGTATTAAAAATGTAAGTGGAGAGAAAAATAAATAAAATGGTAGTGAATTCAAATTTTGTTTAGTGCTATAATAATTCTAATAATAATTTTAAAAAGAATAAATTAATAGTAAAGTTTATAATTATATAGCCAATTAAAATTCTTAAAACAAAATAATAATAATTTCTTAAAACAAAATAATAATAATTTCGTAGAAATTCATTAGAAAATAAATATTGATGTACAGTATAAAAGAAAATAAATAAAAGCTTAATTAGGAAGTAGAATTTCAGAACTTGGAAATGGTAAAAAAATATACTTAAATCAGTTAGAAAGCTGGTTGGAGGTCGGAAAGCCGGGTCGCCACTCCCTTGCTGCCGTCCCTGCCCAGCCACAGCACCCTGCCGTCCTGGGTCCAGGTGTTGCGGACCCCCGTGCTGCGCCGTCACCCTCTTCAGCACCTCCAGTCTCCAGTCGCCGCGCCGTCAGGTCCTCCCGCACCGTGATGCCCGTGCCCTTCAGCTTCTTCTTCGTGTTGTATATCGTCCGCCGGTCTTGGTAACTTATGAAGCGGACGATTATAGCCGATGCCTCTTCCTACCGTCGGGCCCGGGCTTGGGCTGGCTGCCGACTCGGTGCGACCTGCAGATGGCGGAGGCAGGCAGGTCCACACCGAGCTTGTCCCTGCAGAGCTCCACCACGATGCGGTCGGTGTTCTCCCCCCCGTCGTCCCTCCTCCACCCCGAAGATGCGGAGGTTCTGGCGTCCGCTGGAACTGCCTCCAGCTCGTCACAGCGCCCCTGCAGTCGGTCGTCCATCTCCTCTAGCCGCTGGGTTCAAGGTTCCCACCTGCTCCCGGAGCCTTGCCACCTCATCGCCGACGGACGCCATCGCCGCCCGCACAGCCTCCTCGACGACACCCTTCAGCTCGTGGGTGATTAGTTACTAGTGTTTTTTAAATGTTATCTTGGAACACTATCTACATCCGCCATATTGAAACATTACCAGTTATTCATAGTTCTGGTATGCTAAAACTTTGTAATTCCTAAGAATCAAAATTCATTTTGTTTATTTTTTGTTTTGTTTTTTCATTTAATTACTTTCAGGGACAAGCGAAAAAAGCTCGTTGTTACATTACTTTAATTATTACAGCAAGAGCAATGTTCCCAATAATAACTATACTAAGTTACAGAATACAATCGAACTCTACTCAGATGTGAGCTTTACTGGCATACAGATCTCCATATACCACTCAAAATGACGTTAACAGATATTGGTATCAGCTTTGGACTTTGGACATAATCCCATAATACCGAACTGCACTATATCCTACAGTCACTAGACCATACATTTGATCAATAGTGGTTTTTATCAATCTATTTTGTCATTATGAGTTATTTTTTCATTTTTTGTAGACTACTATATATACATATTTACCTTTACGTGACAATTTTCTAAACTTACATTATTTGTGAAAATGTATTGCTACCTACTACAACAGACAATCTCTAGCGCAACATTGGCCACGTCTCTATGTGTTTGAACCACTTTATGTTTTGAACGTAAATACGAATAAATTATCGCCACATAATGTGTAATTCTGCCCTTGGAGCTACAGTAGAAGAAAGACAAATAGGATAGGTTGTTTTGGGTGAGGTTGCATAGGGTTGGGTAGGTTAAGTGTGTTAAAATGGGTTTAATATTTGATTTTATATACTTGAATAGCTGTTACAGGAGGCTTCGCAAGCATGTTTCAAAATCAAAGGTCTTCTTAGCGAAAGCATCTATGATGTAAAATACAGTTTTTACAGACTTGTTCATATTTGTTTTGCGAGTGTAGAAGCTGCTGGAGCAACTGTAGGAGTTTTCTGGTTCTCATAAATTACACATCAGACGCCACAGTAGCGATTGCCTGTCCTAATCCCTCGATCATGGAAATATATACTTATAACGATCAGGGAAACCTATTTCGATTTAAAAGTGCCTATATCCAACCCTTGTAGATACGTCTGGTCTAAGAATATCTCCAGTGCCATAAGTTGAGTTTGCCTTTTGATAATGATGAAATATATATATAATAATTGGATACATTTATTTACGTCATACATCTAAAAATCATCGTGTGTTTGTCTTTGTTCTTGATTCAAACTAGAGTTTTGATATACTAAAACTTTACTGTTTTATAAGTATCGCATCTTTATTATGTTATATCTTCATTATTTGTGAAAAATCTATCCAGCTTTAACATTTAAGTTGGTAAGTTTCATTTTACTGTTATGGAAACATATCATTATTAAATGAACTAATATTTTAATCAGTGTTATAATCGACCATAGTTTAGTAAATTAACTCAGAATACAATTTAAAAATTATAAGTTTAAAAGTGTATTTAGAATTTTAACCTAAATTTGTCATGCCTATTTTGGAATCAACCAAATCGCAGTTGTTAGTAATATAAATTCTATAATTTAATTGGTTTTAAATATCTCATTTATATCTGAACTTAAACAATATGTTACTAAATGTGGCAATATTTCGCTAGTTTAAAAAAATAGCGTTAACTAACTAATAACTACTCGTAAGTAATGTTTGCCTTTATTTTTAAAGGTCTCTGTCAATAACTACATTATTAACCGTTTGAGTGTCAAGAGCTGATAAGATAGACCCGCGGGGTTTTTCGAAAAGCGCCGAGGACCGACTACATCAGCTTTTTGAATATTTATTATCCTGTTATTAAATTTTGACATATGGCATTTTACTTAGTCTCATTTTATATATAATATATAAATATATATATATATATATATATATATATATATATAGATTATCTATCTTGATTTGATTTGTTACAGCTGTAAAATCTATTTGCCAAACATGAGAATCAAATGTGATCTGCGAGTTGCAGATTTTCAATATTTTGCACTAACATATAAGAAAAGTCATACTCATTATTACAAACATTTTATTTTTTAAAACTTGGTAAGTTCCTAAAGTTGCATACAAATGTATTAAGACATAAAAAAATTACAATTTAACTTTATTAACACGTAAAAAATAATATTTTTTGTATAATTAGTTAACTGCAAACATTTCAAAACAATTTTAACATCCAGATCAATATTATAAGCAATATCCTTATTTCCCCTAACTCAATAAAACAAAAATTATTATCCCATAATTTTTATTAGTTGGTGAATTAATTTTGTGAAACACTTCACAAGTACCAAATATACAAAAATCAAAACTAAGTTATAAAAATAATCAAACCTCCGTTATACAAATACTTACTTTTTTATGTTGTATTGTTTGTTTCCTATGTACATAAGGAACAACAAAAAGGGATATATACAAATAAATTAAGATCATAACGTTACTATATTTATATTACATTGTTTTAAAAAATTTTATATTTTGTTCGTACAATATTTTTATTTTAACATTTTAAGATATTTTATTATTTTAAATAAATATTACAAGTTGTAGCCTATTTTCTCCTTACACAATAAAAGAAAATCCCATTATTTTTATTTTTTAATTTATGTAGTTACACGAAAATCAAAAGAGTGCTTGGCACTGAGAGAGGTGGACTGCCATAAATGCTTGACACTGACAACACCACCAACCTCAAAAGTGCTTAGTACTCAAAGGGTTAATATAAATGAAATGCCTTTGTGGTTTAGCCATTAACTGTAAAGCCTACAATAAAGTTTACACTAGTTTCGTGACTGCTATGCATTCTGTCTTCATAGTTTGAAGGCGCTAAATGAAAAAATCCAAATAGATGGTGGAAATTTGTATAAATCGCCATTTTGAAATAATAAAATAAACTGCA